>NW_007162841.1:187895-213434 GCF_000164805.1 Carlito syrichta
TTTGTCTTCTATGTCCTGGATTTGGGCTTTTATTTTTGGTGATCTGGATTCTTCTGCTGAAATTAGGAGTTTTGTGGTCTTGCTTTTCCAGCTTCCTTAGGTGGCTTGTTAGGTTGTGAATTTCTGGTCCTTCCATTTTCTTCATGTGTGTTTGTAGGGATATAAATTCCCCTCTTACTACAGTTTTCAAATCATCCCAGAGATTTTGGTAAGATGTTTCTTCATTTTCATTTGTTTCCAGGTATATTTTGATCTCTGTTTTGATTTCATAATTGACCTAGGAGTTGTTTAGCATCATGCTGTTTAGTGTCCATGTCTTTTTGGGTTTTGTGGGGACTTTGTTGGTGTCAATGTTTATTTTTATCCCACTGTGGTTCGAGAAGGTGCATGGTAGAATTTCGGTTCTTTTAAATTTGCTTATGCTTGATTTATGTCCGAGTATGTGGTCTATCTTAGAATATGTTCCATGTGGTTATGAGTAGAATGTGTATTCTGTGGTCTTTGGATGGAGTGTTCTGTAGGTATCAATTAAGTTCATTTGGTCCAAAGTCACATTGAGGTTCCATATCTCCTTGCTGATTTTTTGTCCTGATAGTCTGTCTAGGGTTGTGAGTAGGGTATTAAAGTCCCCAGTTATGATGGTGTTAGAGTCAATATCTTTCTTTAGTTTTCCTAGAAGTTGCTTTATGAAAGTTGGGCACCTATGTTGGGTGTATATATGTTTAGGATAGATATTTCTTGTTGATGGATTGAGCCTTTTATTATTATGTAGTGGCCTTCTGTATCTTTTTTGATTTTTAACAGCTTGAAAGGTATTTTGTCTGAAATTAAGATCGCTACTCCTCCTTTCTTTTGTATTCCATTCACCTGAAACTTTGTTTCTCATCATCTTACTTTGAGTCTGTGGGTGTCCTTTCTAGTGAGGTGAGTCTCTTGAAGGCAATAGATTGTTGCCTGATGATATTTTATCCATTTTGCCATTCTATGTCTTTTCAGTGGTGCATTTAGTCCATTCACATTTAGGCTAATAATTGAAATGCAAGAGTTGATCCCTGTCATAAGGTTCTTACAGAGTTGTTCTTGTTTATTTGTTGTCTTTCTTTGGGTTTTGGAGTTGGTTCATGTGAGTTTTTAATCTTTTGTCTGTACTCTTGTGAAGAATGTTGTTGTTCTTTTTTCTTTTTCTTCTGTGTTCAGTACTTTCTTAAGTGTTTCTTGTAGAGGTGGTCTGGTGGCAGCGTAGGTTCTTAGGGATTGGATATCTGAAAAGATTTCAATTATCCCTCACTAATGAAGCTTAGTTTGGCTGGGTAGGTTATTCTTGGTTGAAATTGTTTCTCCTTTAGAACCTTGAAGATAGGGCTCCAGGCTCTCCTAGCCTGAAGTGTTTCTGTGGATAAATCTGCTGCTATTCTAATTGGTTTTCCCTGGTAGGTAGTCTGGCCTTTTTCTCTTGCTGTCTTTAGGATTTTTTCTTTTATAGCTACTTTGTTTAGGCGAGTTAGTATGTGTCTGGGAGTTGGTCTTCTCATTTTTTGTCTTACAGGGGTTCTCTGAATCTCTTGTGTTTGAATTTTTTCATCCCTGATGAGATGAGGGAATTTTTCTTGAATGATTTCATGAAATGTTTGTTCCAATGTGGCTTCTGTTTCTCTCTCTGCCTCAGGACGCCCAATTACTCTTAGGTTTGGTCTTTTGAAGTGATCATGCATCTCTTGCAGGTTTTGTTCTGTCTTTTTGAGCTTCTTTTCTATGCTTTAGACAGTTTGAGTTAGTTCTGTGTTTTGGTCTTCAAGCTCTGAGATTCTTTCTTCGGCTTGACTGATTCTGCTTTCCATGCTTATTAGTCTGTTGTTCATTTCCATCACAGTATTCTTTACTGCTGTCATTTTTGACATCAGCTCCTTCCTATTTTCCTCTTGTCTCTCCTCAAGTTTTTTAATTCTCTCCATTAGTGTCTTGATGTCTGGGTTTGTTGCATGTAGCCAGTCATTCTGGGGGCTCTTCATTGTTTGTGTTCCAGAATCTGTTTTCTCAGTGTCTGATCTCCCAGGGGTCTGTGTGAGACCTATATTCTTCTTTTGGTTTTTCTTCATTTGTGCGGTTTTTCCCCCTCCCTACTTTTTCCTTCCCTCCATGTCACCGTCTTTTTTAATTCTGTTATTCGGGGGTAAAGGATTGGTTTTACATCTGTTTGTTCAATCTCCTATTCTTTATGTATGCCCTCTTACTTTGTTCAATTCTGGAGTTGCATTGTAGGTTGGGGTGTTCCTTTTTGCAGTTTTAAAATTTACTTAAGGGGGGAGCTGTGATTCAGAATTTATCTGCAGGTCCTGGTATTCTCTGACAGGTGTGTGGATAATCTGGTTCCCACTTCCCACTGCCTTGGAATCTGTCCATCTAGTAGAGCTGTAGGTTTACTCCCTGAAATAAAATGTGGTTAGCAGAGGAGAGAGAATGGAGCAGACAGTGGGTTGAAGAGGGGGGTGGAGAGATAGAGGAGTAAGGGGGGAAACAAACGAGTGTGCCAACAAATAGAGAGAGAGGCCTATACTGAAACAGATAGAAACAATAGACCACAGCTACAGATGAACCAACTCTCATACACAGAAAAAATAAAACATATAGTGATGCTAACATACAAGCTAACCAACCACCTTATTAGTGTGCTGTTCCTCTATACAAAGATATGGTTTACAGAGAGAAGAAAAGTGAAGAAAAGGAAGAGGAAAAAACAAAAAAAAGGAACAATACAGTAGGAATAGAATTAAGTCATTAAACTAACAGAATCAATGAAGCACACTCTGAGACATTTTATTTAAGTCCAATATCCTTTCAGTTCTGATTTCTAGTTTTCTTTTCAAGCTGGTAAATTAATTTGCAGTTAGGGTCAGTTGTCCCTGGTCTGCTGTGAAGGACAGTTCAGATCACCCTCCGTTCACCACTCTAGCCTATGTCTTTTTCAAGCTTGTTTCTCCCATTTTGGTGTTGTTACCTTGAATCGCCAGCAGGTGGTGCTATCTCAGCTGCTCTCCCCAGAGGGGGTGGGGCTGGACAGGAAGGTCAGAGACTGAAGATGGCTGCCTGCTTCAGGGCAGATGGCAGGAGACTTATGGTAGGCGGGACTCTCAGTCACAGGATAGGTGGCAGCGATCCCAGCAGATCTTCAAGTCCTGGGGCTTGAAGGACTGAAGTGGATCGCCTCCGGCCTGGGTGGTGTGATGGGCTATGGCTGCCATGGAGGCTGTGGCGGGGGTGACAGCGGTGGTGGGGGGGCTGCAGCAGTGGCAGCGCTGTTTGCGTTGCAGTGACTGTCCAGTCCTCTGCAATGCACAAGCGGTGGCAACTGCCAAGCTCTGTATGAAGAGCAGGCTGCGATGTTGGGGTCCGCAGCCACCGGGGTGAGAGCCAGAGACCCACTGCAGTTCTCCTTTGCAGAGGGTTTCACAGACCGGGTTGCCCCATCACCATCTTGCCGCTTTTCCCCCTCATAAATATTTTTAAATTCATAAATTATATGTGATTTCTTCTAACTTAATGTATGGTGTGTTCATAATAAAATACAGGTCAAATAATTGGATTTCCCAGAAAGACCATCTTTGTTATTACTCTGTTGGAGAGAGATACTAAATTTGTGCAAAAATAAGCAATCAGTGCATTGGAGTATCAGTCTGTATTGAAAGATGTTTTGAACAGATTTTTTACAAAAGATCCCCAGAGCTATTCTATGTATTCAAGGAATGAATCATTTTAATAGAGAGAATTTAAGATTTATACAGCAATTTGAAATTCTACAGGGACATGGGAGGGCGGGGAGGTGGGATTGGCAGTTGTGGGAAACTGCCTGGGGAATGAGAGGGTTCATACCTCATCAACAATGGTACCTGCACAATGAATATTTGTGTATTTAACCCAAAATCATACCCCATAATTTTAAAATAAATAAAAAATAAAATGAAATGAAATTCTAAGGGAGCAAAGGTCATGGAGCCCATGCCTAAGTTCTCTTCAGCACCAAGATCAGTGATTCTCAGTCAATCCTCTAAAAATTGCTTAACTCCTTGTTTGAGCCCTCTGATCATGTCCATGTTCACAAATTGCTCAATAGAATTGTAGTCTCTGCTTCTTTCCACGTTTCAACTCTCAACCTTATGTCTCTTATAATAGGTACCAAAAAGGAAAGCTTATATTGTCCCTGGCCTGTCCCTTTCAATGCAATGGAGATTTTAGAAGGAGCTGGTGGGGATAGTGAGTAAACAATCACAGGCTTTTCAAAATATAAATAAATAAAATCTCTAAATCATTCTATTTTCCTCTTTTGGTGCCTATGGCTGCTAGATAACCAGGACTGCTGTCTTGTATATATCAAAAGGATTAAATAACCTGAATTAAAAGATAACATGACCCCTGAGGTTGTACATACGTAAGGTATGCAAGCAACGGTCTGATTGCAGATTGCTGGGTATTAAGAAGGGAATGATTTGAACTCTATTCAGGACTCTAGCAGCTCAGGAAGGATGTGTTCAGCACTAAGTTGTGATTGGAATACTTTATATATTAATGTGAATCTATCAATGAATGACTAATAATTGATGTTGTGAGATGACTAAATATCTGTGTGGAATAAATAGCACACCCAGATAAGCCAGCACAAGAAATTTTCCAAAGAAGAAGTAGGCTTACCAGTCTTATCTATTTTAATATCAGTATTTACATTAAAAGTGACATCTGAAATTTTTCTTTTTTTCTTCTTTTCCTTTTCCGTTTTTCTAAAGAATTCTCTTTATTTTTCTTTACTTTAAAAATATTCTTTATAAATTAAAGTATAACATATATGCAGTGAAATACACAAATCTGAAACATACAACTCGATGAAATACACAAATCTGAAACATACAACTCAATGAAATTCATGTAAGTATGTAACCATGTAACCACAACTCAGATTGAGACAGAATATTTCCATCTACCCTAAATAACTCCTCCTGCTCCGATATACTCAATACATTGCAGAGGTAATTCCTGCTACCTTTTTTTTTTTATCAACAGAGATTACTTTTGCCTGTCATTAAGATACACGGTGCATTATATAAATGTTCTCTTTTTCTGTTTGTGTTCTTTCATTCAACATAATGTCTTTAAGGTTCAGCAATGCTGTGTGTTATCACTAGCTTTTTTATTTATATTTCTACATAGTGGCTCACTATATACATTTAATATAGAAATATATTAAACTTTATTTTTAAATTATTTATGAGTTGGTTTTTTAAGTTGTTTCTTCATTTTTGTTATTATGAACACACTTGCTTTTGACTGGCATATACATTCTTGACAATATCACCTAGAAGTAGAAAAGTTGGATCACATTATTGGCTTATGTTTAACTTTAATATATATGAAACTGTTTTCCAAAGTGATTGACTTAATTTATATTTCTATCAGAAAATAGGAGACTTCCACTCCCTGTGAATCTTCTCTAGCATATTTCAAATACAGTCATTGAAGTAGCTGTGTATTTTCATAATAATACCATTTCTTGTTAGTATTATTAAACTTCCATACGTAGATATTTTTGGTATACAGTTCTATGCATTTATGTGTGTATATTTAAATATATATATATTTAACTACCATCACAATCAAGATGCAGAAGAGTTTTATCACGAGAAAAATTTCCCTTGTGTTGCCTTTTGCAGTCAAACCATTTCCACTCCTAACACTTTAAGACCACTGATTTGTAGTCCATCCAGAATAGTTTC
Organism: Carlito syrichta; assembly: GCF_000164805.1. Taxonomy (NCBI): domain Eukaryota; kingdom Metazoa; phylum Chordata; class Mammalia; order Primates; family Tarsiidae; genus Carlito; species Carlito syrichta. Next base: position 193,655 of record NW_007162841.1, read on the forward strand.
CCTTCTTTCCAGAATGTTTCATAATGACAACATAGATTTGTGTCTGGGTTTTTTCACTCATAGTAATGCCTTTGAGACTCGCTCATATTGTTGTCTATTGAGTTAATTCCTTTTCATTGCTGGGTAGTAGTATTTCATTTTAGGGATGCATCACAGAGTATGTATCCATTCACCCCCTGCAGTACACATGGGTTGCTTCCAGTTTTTGATACATGTGAATATAATAAAATCAATATAATATAAGAACCTGCTAAACTCATCCAGAGTCATTGTACCATTTGGCTTTCTTACCATCAATACATTATTCAGTTGCTCTAAAACTATCCCAAAACTTGGTGTTATAAGGGTTTCTTTAATTTAGCGAGTCTAGGTAGTATGTAGTGGAATCCCATTGCAGTTTTATTTTGCATTTTCTTAATGATAATAGTATTGGCCATCTTTTTATGAGATTAATTGCCAGTTTGTTTTGTACTTCTGAGTTTTGAATGATCTTTAAATATTTTCCATCCACATTGTCTCTCTATTGAAAAAGCTTATATTCATACCCTTTTTAGTTTGAAACTATTTTATTTTATTTATTTTTTTGAGGGGATTGCACACTTTATTTCCAAACACACTCTGAGGATGGGGGCGGCCTACTGACTTCATCTGCATCCCTTCCCTGCATTTGGCTTAGTCAAGAAGAGTTTGAAGTTACTTTAAAATAAGGGTTCAAATTGAGAGTGGAACTTCTCTATTAATAACAATGTTATTGGATGTACAGTCTTTTGCAAAAACATCTAATTGCAACATCCATTTGGAATATAGTTTAACCCCTACACTATGCTATAGTCTTAAAGCATATCTTAAATATCAGGTTTATTCACTTGTGCAATAAAATTACTTCTCCAAAAAGCCATTTCTCTCTACTACTATATTATTTAAGCTATAACAAAACATTTCAATCATTTTCTTAGTGTTCATCTCATCACTCAAATGTGAGTTCCTTGAGGAAAGGGTGAGTAATTACTAAAACTGCATTCCATTGAATGGCAATGTTATTTGTTCTACGTGTGCTTTGTTTTCTTCTGAGTATTGATATTTAGACAGTTTTTATTTTTTCTCCAAATTATGAATGTTATGTAAGCTACTTTATATATACATATTTTTCAATATTTATAAGATATACAATTACAAAAATAAAAGTAATTTTCAAAAATCTAATAATATATTCTAGCAAAATGATAGGTAACTTATTAAATCATCTCAAAACTTAAAAAGTTATTAATTTACATTATAAACTTTTAAGTGAAATAATGTTTTTGCTTCTGCATGATCAATAATTTATGAAAAATTCCCTCAAATATTTTTAAACTATGGCTCAAGCCTATAATCCCAGCACTTTGGAAGGCCAAGGTGAGAAAATTGCCTGAGTCCACGGGTTCAAGATCAGCCTGAACAACATGGTGAAACCTCGTCTCTACAATAAATAAAAAAGCTAGACAAGTGTGGTGGTGTGTGCCTGTAGTTCCAATACTTGGAAGGATCCCCTGAGCCCAGCAGGTCGAGGCTGTGGTGGCCATGAGTGTGCCACTGCACTTCAGCCTAGACAACAGAGTGAGACTTCGACTCAAAAACAAGAATAATAAATTGTCAGTCAGGACACTATAATAAAATCTAGCCAATAGAGGTAATAATTATGTAACTTTAGTTATAGTATTTCTTGATTTATTACTTAGATGTCCCAACTATAAAATAAATACGTTTTCTTCATGATATCTGTGATTATTTTCATCTACAATGTCTTCCTAGGTTTCAAAATGACCCTGCTTACCTCTAAGCATATAATCAAGGAAAAGAAAAAAAGAAAGACAGAAAAAAAAATTCACTTACTTTCAGACTGAGTTTATTTGGTTAATGGACTTTCAAAAATAGATATCAGCCAATATGTTAGCACACAATGCCTCAGACTATTTTTTACAAAGACACAAAGTAAAGCCTTACAGAATTTGATTACTAATAAAAATAATATATTTTACCATCAAGATATTTTATTCAAAATTTCTTGTCATTACTAAGAAATTTTCACTGAAAAAAAAGTAACTTAATTTTTTGAAAAAACATGACACAGGTCTACCGTTTCTTTCAAAATAGGTAAAATAATACATGTTAGGCAGTCTGCTTAAGCAACCCAGAAACTTACACAGGATACACAGTTGGACTCCTTTTTGTCTATGTGATCATTATGGCATTGGTTGCTGAGTTTCTGTTGCAACTTGCATAATAATTCTTTTGTTTCCATCAGCCTCTTTGACTGTCATGCCACTTCCTAGACATATACATACACCATGTCTCAAACAACATAACATAATAGACCATTTGAATTTGAATAAGTCTTTACAACTTACTCTTACAGCACTCTATTCTGCTGTGAAAGATAAATTTAAAATATGTAAATCTATTATTCTGTTTTAATCTTTTCCAAACACCCATCACTTTTACAATAAAGCCCAAAACAATATAGCCTGATATTACATTTATTTCCTCATCATTATCATCCCTGCCATTCTCAATGATATTTATGTTTTATCAACTACTTTAAAAATAACCTTCTTTTTAGAAAACGTAAACTGTTTGTCCCCTCAAACTTAGTTGCTGAGTGTTAAATTGAAAATTCTTCATAATTGCTTATTTTGTTTTGCAGAAGTTATTCAGAATTAATATTTCAAATGTCAACCTTTTCTTTTTTGAAAAATAATGGACATATTACAACAAAGTTTAAAACACATTTGTTCTAATTCAAAAATGCAGAAGAGACATAGAGAATAACACAAACACAATAGTCACTGGAGACTCAGAAGGGGAAGTAGGGGAAGGGATAGGGGAAAAAACAATCACCTATCAGGTACAACATACACAAATAGGGGTGATGGGTACACTATAAGTTTTGTACTCTCTAAAACTATTGAAATAAAGATAAAGAAATAATAAGAAGGCACTTTTCAATTAAAAACATGCCAAAAAGATCACATAATTGCAAGTCTGCTTTGCAAAGATTTCATAATGTACTTTAGCTCCTTCATACAGTAAGTCCCCTAAATATGAATGAGTTCTGTTCCAAGAGTGCATTCTTAAATCCAATTTGTTCAACAAAGTTAGCCCAGGTACCCAACTAACACAATTGGCTAAATAATATGATACTGTAATAAACTTATAATATTTTTTAGACAAATAATACAAACAATAAAGAAAACCTTTGTAATCTTATAGTACAGTACCTTGAAAAGGACAGTAGTACAGTACAGTACAATAGTTGGCATACAAGGGTTGCCATCCAGTGACTAAGAAAGAAGAGTTACCGACTGAAGGAAGGAAAGGAGTTGGGAGATAGTAAAGCTGAAGAATTGTCAGCAATAGGAGACAGAGGACAAGCTGCAACTTCGCTCATGCCAAACGTTGATGGCACAGATCCTGGTTCCTTGCTGGATTCAAATGTATCTATCCCCTTGAAAAAACAATGTCTGGATAATAGCTCATTTATGGCTGTTGCAACTTTTGTGTTCTGTTCTAACATTCAGGTACAATGCTTCCAAAAATATCCGTGCCTCCTCAAATTAATAACATCCCCTTGCCATTTTCTGTGTGATGAATCTTTTCACTTTTTCAGTTACTTCTGCTTTCTCTTGTCTCTCTTTATCCTTTCTCTGGGCTTCCAATTCCATTGGGTCTGCATTAAGCTCCTCATGTCGAGCAGCAAGGAGCTCAGTAAAGTCATCCTCTGAGAGTTCTACCTTTAGCTTCTCGCTGAGGGTCACTAAGTTGTGGAAGACCTTTTCGACTCCTCATCCACCTTCTCATATCCACCAAAATCATGAAGAAACTACAGGCATAGGTTCTTCCAAACCCCATTCGTGATAACAGCCATAACCTCACGCCAAGCAGAGTCCACTTTTTTTATGGCCTTGTAGATATTATAGTCCTTCCAAAATTGTCATAAGGTTGTTCACGTGTTCACTTTTACTGCCTGATGAAAAGCGTGATGTAAATAATATTTTTGGGAAATTGCTGTAACTCCCTGGTCCATAGATTGGATGAGTGAAGTAGTATTCCATGGCAGATGCACTACTTTTACATTGGAATGGAAGTCGTCTATGAATTTGAGTCTAGTCTGGAGTATTGCTGAGCAGCACAAGAATATTGAATGCAATGCCCGTCACCAAGCAATATATTTTTGTCTGTGAGATAAAGTGTTGGAAAAAACAGTCCTGAAAGATGACCTGTTTAACTCAGGCTTTGGGGTTACTCTTTCACACAACAGGAAGAGAGCCCTTGGCTATGATTTTAAGTTTTGTTGGGTTCTATGAATAACAAACTAAGAAAGGCTTTAGCTTCATATTGCCAGAAGCATTGCTACCAAACAAGAGTTAGCCTACGCTTTGCTGCTTTATAACCGGCCATCACTTTACCTCTGCCCTGATGAAACTTTGGTCTGGCATCCTCTTCCAGTACTGTACTGTCTCATCCACATTAGCAACCTACTTGGGTAAATTTGTGCCTTCATCAATAATTTCTCAAAGCATTTCAGGAAATTCCTGGGCAGCTACTATATCTGCATTTGCTGCCTCACCACTTATTTTTATGTTGTGAAGGTTGGCTCTGGCCGTGGATCAATGAAACCAGTCATGACTGGCATTAAAAGATGCACCTTTTGATTCTTCTTCATGTTTCTCCAAGTCCTCATAAAGTCTTTTGGTTTTTACTTGAATCAGCACTCAGCTGTGCAAGACTCGCCACTGATGTTGATTCAGCTCCCACACATTGAGAAGTTTCTATATCACCTCCATCACTTTTCTATGCTCCTTCAATATTATTGTTGACATCCCTGGCACATCAGACTTCACATGCACCATGATTTTGTTCTTTTTCTTTAGAATTATACCAATGGTTGAATGATTCATGTTATTAGAACAAACGAAGTCTACCATCTTTCCACCTCGCTCCACTCTCTCAAATAATTTCATTTTTTTTTCTATCATTATTGCTTGGTGCCTCTTAACTTTACCAGCTACATCACTGCTGCTTTTATGCTTGCTTCTGGAAATCCTGGGTTTGAAATAAAAATACTATACAACTGTACTTTATATAAATTATATACTAAAGTACAGAAAAGCACAACCACTTGTAGAGAATGTTCACTAATGAAAATGTATGCCTGGAATGTGAATTAACTTATGTGATTGGACATGAAAACACACGTTCACATCTTTGAAAGTTTACAATTTGAAGGTTTGTATGTAGAGACTTCCTGTAAAATATTAGAGAAGAAAGTATTAGTTCTATCTTAAAGAAGAGAATACTGAAGATAATAAAAGTTGTGTTTTACTCATACTGTCAAAGGCAGTCCAAAGAGAAATCAAAATTTCAATTTTGACCGACATAAATACTCTTTTTCTTTCCATGAGACTATTTTGCCTTTCTCCCTGCCAAGCAAAACTATGTTGTGCCAATCAATTTATTTAATATATTTAAAAATCATTTCTTTCCTCTAAAATATAGAAAATATATAACTTATGTTAATTGTTTTTTTGAGGACAAAATGTGAAAACATATTTAATGGCTCATTCAACTATATGTTATTAAATATTCATTCACTTAGCAACATTTATTGAGAAGCAACTACATAGCAGACTATTTTCTAAGCATTTGATGTACTATAGTAATAAATATAATTGACAAAAATTCTTGCTTTTGAGGAATTCCTATTCCACTGGGGTAAAACAAACAATAAGCAAAATAAATTATCAAAATGAAGTCATCCTTACAGATCTGAGAATCTAATTTTGCCTTGAATTGCAAGATAGGGCTAAAAATGAGAGGTCTGAATACAATTAGATCATCCAAAGATGTGAAAGAATGTTGCTTTCATCCTAAGAATAAGAAAAGCCAGATAATCTACAAAATCAAAATTTGTCTTGACCCCATCAAAGAGCTGAGGTCAGAAGGTAACAAAGGGAACTGAATTCCAAAGAGTAACAAGTGCCTCCAAGGAAAGCAGACATAGGAACAGTTTCACCTTTAACAAGCAAAGGAGGAAGGAGCAGACCCTATAGAAGTGGATAAGAATAAATCAGCTAAAGATTTTACAAATTTCTAAAGGCCAAGTGTAAAGTAGCATACCAATTTAACATAACTCCAAGTCCAGAAATGAAAGTGCACACCTACTCAGAAGCTCTGTTGTACGTGCCTCTGTGGGTACTATAAAAATGAGTACGGCCAAGGCAGAGATCTGTGGGAGCTGTTCTCAATGGCACAGTCCTATGAGGGGTGTCAGCTTCTGATACCAAACACCACCCGCTTCCTGAAACTTTTCTCTCAAACATTAAAATAAGTCTTTAAACCACTAGAGAAAGGGCATGAAAACTTTTGATAACTAAAGCCACTGTTGGTGAAGTAAAAGTAGAACTTTCAGCCTTTCCAAGGTTAGAAAGCCTCAAGAAATTGAAGATCCAGGACGACTGTTGTTGATAATCATGATTATGATGATTTTTTTTGCAAGGAGATGCCCAAGATTCACACTGACAAAATGTAGTATATGCTACAGTGGGGAAGGGGTGAAAGAGCTGCAAAAGCCCAATCTGGAACCAAGAAATACATATCTTACCTCAAATAGAGGGTAGGTCAAGAATATTGAGAAATTTTTTCTGCCTGCTGCCTGAGCCTAGCAGTGGATAACAGGCTACACAAAACTACTGCAGGAGAAATAGGAAGTATGTAGGAAAATAAAGATAACAGCAGCAACAAAAAACCCTAACCCAGCTAAAACAGTGACTAAACTGATCCAATTCTATACACCAATGACTTAATATGGGAGAAAAAAAGCCCATTTCCAGTTGTACATTTCTCAGTATCTACTGTTCTTTTATAAACAAAATCTTTTACCCAATTTAAAATAACATAATATGTAGAAAAATAATAATGATATATTTTCAAGAAATAAAGAACTCAAAGATGACTTAGGTAGTGGAATTCTCCTATAGAGGTTTTTTTTTAAAATAAATATAATCACTGGGTAAAAGTTGGTAGTATATGGTGAGTTGTCCCCCAGAATTGTATAATGGAGTTCTGACTCCAGGTACTTATAAATGTATTCTTATTCAGACATAAAGTTTTGCAGATATAGTTAGTTATGTTAAAATTAGATCATACTGGATTAGGGTTGGCCCTAAATTCAATACGGCTGGTGTTTTTAAAAGAAAAAGAGAAAATACAGAGACACAGTGGAGAAGTCCTATGAAAATCCAGGCAGAGATTAGAGTGATGCATCTATGAGTCAACGAATAACAAAAACTGCTAGATACTACCAATAGTTAAAAGAGGCAATAAAAGAGTTTTCCTAGAGACCTCAGAGGAATCATGGTTTGGCCAACACCTTAATTTCGGATTCCTAGTCTCCAGAACTGTGAGATAAATTTCCGTTGTTTCACTTGATTTGTGCTGATTTGTTACAGCAGCCCTAAGAAACTAATATATAGTATAAATGGTGACCAACAAGCATGACTAGAATGAAGAGTGGGAAATTTCAGCAGAGACATAAAAAAATTATTTTAAAATGTCATTTGAGAATTGGTCAGGGTGGCTCATGTCTGTAATGTCAACTCTTTGGGAGGTCATTGTAGGAGAATTGCTTGAAGTCAGAAGCTTGAGAACAGCCTGGGCAACATAGCAAGGCCAACCACTCTATAAAATATAAAAAATAAAAATTAGAAGATGAGGCGGAAGGATTGCCTGAGCCCAGCAGATCAACTCTGAGGTGGCTGTGAGTACACATGCCACTACACTCCAGCCTGGGCTACGGGGTGAGACTCCAACTCAAAATAAAACAAACCAAAAATAAAATAAATAAAAATTAGTCAGACATGGTGGTGCACAACTGTAATCTTAGCCTCAGGGAGACTGAGGTGGAAGGAGGTCATGGTTGCAGTGAACTATGGTTGAACCACTGCACTCCATCCTAGGCAGCAGAACAAAATCCTGTCTTTAAAAAGAAAAGATAAAATAAAATGCCATTTGAAATGGTTAGAAAAAATATTATATACAAAGTATTTCTTTTGTTTTTAAATTTTATTTTAAAGATGTGGGGTACAATTCAGGGTTAGGTGTACAAACATTCATTATGCAGGTACCCTTGTTGATGAGGTGTGCCCCTCCCTCCCCTGGCAGTTTCCCTCAACTGCCAATTCCCATATTCTTCCCCTAGCAGTTTCCCACTACTGCCAATCCCTTTCTTATGTTGATGATGTGTGCCCCACCCCCGCAGTTTCCCTCAATTGTCAATTCCCATCCCCTTCCCCTAGCAGTTTTCTATTACTGCCAATCCCTTTCTTATAGTGTTATGATAATTGTTCAAGATCCGTTTATGAGTGAGAACATATGGTACTCTGTTCTTTGTTTCTGTGATAGATCACTGAGTATGATAGACTCTAAATCTATCCAAGTTGCTGTGAAATCCATATGTTTAACCTTCTTTATGGCTGCACAATATTCCACTATCCAGTTTTGATGGACAGGATGGAGATTCTGGAAGCAAAGCTTCAATTTCTCAACCAACTCATCTTTGACAAAGCCTCCAGCAACAATCACCAGGGAAGGGAGAACCTATTCATTTTAGTAAATGGTACTGGGAAAACTGGCTGATCACATGCAGAAGATTGAAAGAGGACCCCTATCTATTAACATACACAGAAATTAACTCTAAATGGATCAAAGTCCTAAATATAAAACCTCAAACTATAAGAATCTTAGAAAATGCAGGAGACACCCTTATGGAAATTGGAACTGGTAACCAATTCCTGATCAAAACCCTAAGTGCCCATACTATAAGAAATAAGACAAGTAGGACTTCATCAAACTGACAAGCTTCTGCAAAGCCAAAGAAACCATCAAGAGAGCAGGGAGAAAGCCCACAGAATGGGAAAAAAAATATTTGCCAACTGTATATCTGACAAAGGCCTAACATTTAGGATCTACAAGAAACTCAAACGTGCCGACAAGAAAAGAACAAACAGCCACATTAAAAGTGGACAAAAGAGATGAATATACAAAGTATTTCTTTAAATGGGGTTAACAGTAAAATAGACAGGACTGAAGAAAGAATTAATCAAACTGAAGGTATTTTAGAAATCATCTAAAATAAGGCATGAAGAAATAAAGAATACAAAATCCAGAACAAAATATTTAAGAGCTATGGTACAATATCAAAATATTTTAACATATATGTAAGTGGAGTACAAGAAAGTGAAGAGAGACTGATTCGAAAAACATTAGAAAAAAAATTGCAAATTATATTAGTTGTAAATTTTGAAGAGGACAGGAAGAATAAAAATATAGAAAGACAACCAAACACACATTCAACAGGCTCAGAAAAATAGCATAACTAATAAAAAAAACAGAATATAGGCACATCATAGTCAGCACAAATATTGAAAACCACTTGAGGACAATGCAAAGGGAAGATAAAAGCACGTATGGAAGAATAAAGATAAGACATGCAGTGGGACATCTTTAAAATACTAGGAAAAATTCATAATTATAGAATTCTATATCTAGCAAAACATATCTTTTAAAACTTAAATAAAATAAAGATTTTATCAACAAAAGCTGAAATAATTCATTGCTAATAGTGCTAATTACAACAGACATTAAAATATTTACTTTTAGGTGAAGGAATATGATATCAGATGTAAATTTAGATCTACAAAATAAAAAGTGGTGTGGATATGATAAAAATTCAGGCACATATTAAAGACATATTCTACTTACTTTTAATTGCTTTAAAGAATAATGAACTCTCTAAAGCAGAGAGAGTAGCAATGTGTTGTGTGTTTTATAACATATACAGCATTAAATTGTATAAAAAGAATGGCATAATGGAAGGGAAGAAGGAAAACAATACATTGTGAGATTTACTAACTACATGAAATGGTATAATATAATTTGAAAGTTCACTGGGATAAGTTAAAGTCATGTATTTTAAAATTCGTAAATAAAAAACAAGAGGGAAGGGCCAAGATGACTGACTAAAGACATCACATAATTGTAGCTCTCTGCAAAGAGGCCTATATGGAGGAGAAGACCTAGAGCCTTGGAAGTAGACCTGAAAATCCAAGCTAAGGTCTGCCAGATAATTACCAGGAGACACAGAGGACCAATAGTTCCAAGACACAGACACCCCTGGAGGCAGCCCTGGTGCAAGAATGGGAATGTGTCATTGGAAACAGAGGAGACGAATAAAATGATAACTTTTCTTCTCTGCATACCTCATATGGACTTCTGCCATCTCAGCCAAGGGAGAGACAGTCCAGGGACTACTCACAACACCACTCCCATATAGGCCAGCACAAAGGGCTGCCCTGGCTGGAGATAGTTACCAGCGGATCACACATGGAACCTGGGCAACCCCAGTTTCTAGGACTTCCATGCCTCAGCCAGCAACACCCGACAGAGAGCCTCAGTGGGAAAAACACAGCAGGGGTAGTTTATATCACATGAATGTCCTCTTCTCATTTCCAGCACCCAGCAGGGGTGACAAGATCAAATTTGGGAATGTTTTACTGATGCACCTGGCCGTCTTTGTTGCCCTAGACCAGGGCTGCAGATGCAGCTTGCCTTCCCATAAAGCAGGGCAGATCTAAGAGGCTGGATGCCACTCCAAGGCTTTGCAGTGTCGTTGACCCCACCAACTCACATATTGAAAAAGAAATAAATTACCATTGTTTCATTTCTACCCCTGGGGGAAAGAGGTGGTCCTACACAAATGGGAGGGGACCAGTCCACATCCTAAAGAGCATCCCAGTCAGAGTAGAGACACAAGGTCCTAATTAGCTAAACCTGCTGACAGACAAGCATTCTGAGGAGGAGTTCCCCCTGTAATCTGTTCTAAAGAGAGGGGAAAGAATATGAAATAAAAAAAGGCCCCATTCCATTTCTGCTAGACTGCAGTGATGAAGAAGCTTCAGGTGGTCTGGCCCCAGAACACTATCCTTTCTGCCACTGCTGCCACCACTCCCCACAGGCATGTCAGAGGAGGGAGGGCAGGCAACAGAAGCAACCTTACCTAACTAAAAATAACAAAACAAAAAATAAAAAAAGAAGAGTCAGCAAATGAGGAAGACTCAGGAAAAATACTGGCAATTCCCATAACCTTAATGAGTTGACAACCACAAATGGGTTTCCCAGATCCTAACAGTGGAAATCATACAGAAATTACCTGACTCTGATGACAGATATGGAATTCAGATTATGAATGGCAAAAACAATCACGGAAAGCCATGATGAAATGGACACACAGGTCATCCAGGCAATGAAAACAATGCAGTAAGTGAATGCTTAGCTGGCCAGTACAAGAAAGGTACAGCCTGCACTCCTGGAAATGAAGAATTATTTCCTGGAATTTCAAAACATAAGCCTGAACAACAGAATCAATCAAGCAGAGGAAAGAATCTCAAAACCTGGTGATCAAACTATTGAACTAACCCAATCAGACAAAAACAAGAAGAAAAGGTTTAGGAAGAATGAGCAATGCCTACAAGAAGTTTGAAATTATGACCAAATCTATGATTGTTTGGCATCCCTAAGAGAGAAGGGGAAATTAAAAACACCCTGGAGCTAGTCTTCCAAGAGATCATCCAAGAAAATTTCCATTATTTAGCCAGAGAGGCCCATACAAATGCAAGATATCCAGAGAACTCCTGCAAGATACTACAAGAGAACTGATCAGAATTGCAGCAGGTTTTTCAGCAGAAACCCTACAAATCAGAGGGACTGGAGTCCAATCTTTAACATTCATAAAGAAAAGCCAAGAATTTTCTGTTCTATCAAACTAAACTTCATTCATGAAGAAGAGTTAAAATATCCCCAGACATTTAATCCCTAACACAACATGCCACTTTCAGGTCAACACTCCAGAAAATACTTAAGAAGATTCTAAGCACACAAATAAAAGAATTATTCCACCTATCACAAAAGCACTGGAGGTCACAGAGTTTATGGACCATAAAACTCAACCACAAAACATGAAAAGCAAAGCAGTCCCTTAAAAGCAATATGACAGGAGCAAACCCCCACATTTCATTAATTAACTTAAATGTGAATGGACTAAATGTATCACTCTGAAGGCATGGAGCGGCACATTGGATAAAGAAGCATGATCCATCCTTCCGTTGCCTTCAGGAAATCCATCTCACTGCAAATGACACTCACAGGTTTAAGATAAAGGGCTGGAGAAAAATCTTCCAGGCAAATGGAAAACCAAAAGAGAGAAAGAGTAGCCATTCTCATATCAGACAAAATAGACTTTAAACACATAAAATTTTAAAATGACACTAAAGTGCACTGCATAATGATAAAAGGCTCAATCCATCAACAGAAGTTATCCGTCTTGAATATATTCACATCAAGCATAGGAACACCCAGATTTCTAAAAAAATTGCTAATTAAATTAAGAGAGGATGTGAAAAGCCATACAATTACAGTCAGTGAGTTTATTCGCTGCCAACCTTAGATAGATTATTGAGGATTAACAAGGAAATCAGGAACCTTAACACTTCACCAATAGGATCTAATAAACATCTACAGAACACCTCACCCAACAACCAAAGAATATACTTTCTTCTTATCATCACATGAAACATACTCCAAGATTAACCACATACTCAGATATAAATCAAGCATGCACAAAATTTCAAAATGTTGAAATCATATCAAGCATCTTCTCAGACCACAATTGAATAAAAATAAATATCATCACCAACAGAAACACCTTCAACCACACACAAACATGATAATTAAGCAGCATGTTTCTGAATGACTTAGTTAACCCAGAAATCAAGGCAGTAGAGAATCATCATATGTAAACCACAACTCAAAAATAAAAATTTTAGAAAATAAATGAAAACATAACTGTCAATAGTGGAGATAGAATAAACTCATAAAAAAACAGAAAGTAAATATTTTGCATAAAACGAGAGGCAGGAGAAATAGAAATCAACTAGAAATGGTAGATTGAAATCCAACCATATCAATATTGCATAAAAAGGAATATTAGTATTAAAGAAAAATTCAATGTAACCTATGTTTCTATCAAACAACAGAACTTTAAAATGTATAAATCAATGTATTATAAAACTGAAAGAATTAATAGGAAAATTCATAATTACTTTTGGAGATTTCATCACTTTTGTTTCAGTGTTTAATAGAACAAGTAAACAGATAACTCATTAAAAATATATACAACATGTTGGACTTCAAATACTAATAGAAAGCTTTACCTAATTGACATTTTTAAGGACACTTTTCCCTGAAAACAGTAATATACTTTTATTCACCTGCACATCAAACATTTAGTAATAATATAGCTGGTTAAAAAAAAAGCTTTTTAATAGATTAATTAATACAAAGTGTGTTCCTTTACCACATGATGTTAAGCAATAAAAGATAGATACTTAGAAATTTCCTGAGTATTTGGAAATTGAACAATACACTTCTAAATAATAAATAAGTATTAAAACTTGCCAGGGAAATGAATATGTTTTTGAATTTAGTGAAAATCAGAAAAATATAATACAAAAAACTAAAGCAGTGATTACTGAGCTAAATTAAAGCAGTGATTACTGAGATTTTTATTTACTTATTTTATGTTATTTTATTTTATTTTTTGAGTTGGCGTCTCACTCTGTCACCCATACTGGAGTGCAGTGGCTGCTCCCGGCCACCACAGTCTCGACCTGCTGGGCTCCAGCAATCCTTCCGCCTCAGCCTTCCAAGTAGCTGGAACTACAGGCGCGCTACCACGCCAGGTTAATTTTTGATTTATTGTAGAGATGAGGTCTCACCAAGTTGCCCAGGCAGGTCTCGAACCTGCGGGCTCAGGCAATCCACTCACCTCAGCCTCCCAAAGTGCTGGGATTACAGGCTGAGCCACTGAGCCCGGCTTACTACTGAGATTTTTATATGATTAATTACCTACATTAAACAGGAAAATTCTCTAAACACGATACATAAAACTTTCAGCATATAAACACACACAGGAAACAAAGAGGAGCAAGTTAAATTCAATGGAAGAAGAAGAAATGAAATAACAAAGATAGTAGCAGAAATCAATAACAAAGAAAAGAAAATTTATATGACAAAAAGTAGTTCATTGACTAGATCAGTAAGATTAAGAAATTGTTAGCCAAACAAATTAGGAAAACAGAAAGAGAGAAGACACAATCCAGCAATATCAGCAATGAAAGTGGTGACATCACTAAAGAACATACAGACACTAAAAGAATAAGAAAATAATATTATTAAAACAATATGCCAATATATTTCGTAATACAGGAAAATGGATGGGTTCTTGGTCACAATTACCAAAACTCATGCAAGATGAAGCAGCTAACCTGAATAGAGTGATACATATTTAAAAAGTAAGAAATTCAGTTAATTATTGTTTTCATGTAAAACCTCATGTCTATAAAGCCTTATTGGTAAATTGCTTTAAAATTATAAAACAGAAGTGACAACAATTCTACTAAAATTCTGGGTTACAAATTAACCCAGAAAATAAAAGAAGAGTGAATAACTTGTAGCTTTTTCCTTAGGCCATCATTACTCTAATCCATAAATTAGACATTACAGGAACAAAAAACTACAGACTAATATGCTTTTGAATATAAATACAAGTGATTCTTGACAAAATGTTAACAAATAAAATGCAAAATTATATGAACCACTTTAAAAACACTTCATGATAAAGTAGGTTTTTACCTAGAAACGCAAAATTATTTTGAGATTTAAAAATTAGCCATTGCAATTCAACATTTCAATAAAGGTAAAACATATAATCATCCCCATGGATACTGTTCAGAAAATCTAATGCCCATCAATGATTAAAATTAAAAACTGAGATAAAAATAAAACTTTCAATATACTAGTAACAGAATTTTATAAAACTAATAAAGGCCACCTATGCAAAACTCATATCTAGCATTATACTTAATTGCAAAGACTAAATGCTTCCTCTCTGAGATTGGAATTCAGGAAGGAAAATTTATTTTCACTACTTCGATGGTGCTTTGTATTAGAGGCCTGGGCAGTTTAATAAGGTTAAATAAATAAATACCCTATAGAGGTTATAGCCTAGGAAAGAAAATATTATTTGCAGACAGCATGATTGATCATCCACAAAGAAAAATCTCAGAAACTATATAAAATAACTATTTGAATTAATAATAAGTTTAGTAAGACTACAAGGAACAAAGTTAGAATGACTTGACTACCAAGGGAAAAAGGAAAGTTTCTTGGTATGATGAAACTTTTCTGTATCTTGATTATGCTGAGGGTTACATGTCTATATAAATTTGTCAAAAGTACAGATCTGTACAATGAAATGAGTGAATTTGGTGTATGTACAATTAGCTCAAATTTAAAATAAATAACTGAAATATTAAAACAAACTAACAGACTTTAATATAGGATGGAGAATCCTGATTTCTCTGCTCTACCAAATTCTTTCTCTTACCTTCATCTTCAGTCTCATCTAAATTTCCATTTCAGATCTGTGTGTGTATGTGTGTGTGCATGTGTGTAGTATGTGTTTGGGTAGGGGCTGAGATGGAGGTGTTCAACTACCCAATGAGTTGATATTTATATTAGTTAGTTGTTTTCTATAATCTTTTATAGCTACTCACATTCATTCCCTGTATGTGAATGTCTTGCCATATTTATACATTTAAATTAATGTCAATAGTCTTCTTATAGAGCAGTAGATAGAACTGAATCCAATGTTTCTGAGTCTAGATGTATGTTTCTACCTTTACTGGCTTAATAGATGTTTCATACTATTGTTTTCTTGTAAAATTCTTTTATTTCAGTTTGTAGACTTTATTTTCACCATTAATACAAAAAAAGTATAATTTGGGGATGATATTATACTGTTTTATTATATGTTATATGAGATTTTTTTATAATGAGAGTAATTCAATTTTTTTATTTGTATACTATAATATTTCCATCTGTTCAACCTCTAGAACAAGAAGAAGGAAAAACATTATTAGCACTATGATAGCATCTATTCAGTATCAGGTATTGTGCTATAACCTTTACATACAATTTCTTATTCCCACATCAATTTTTTAAAGCATTATCATTTACATTCTAAATGAAAAACCAGACTCAATTCATCTAATTAAACTGCAAAAATGTACACAACCTGTGAGAGGGGAATTAGAAAGTGAACCAATATCTCCTATTTGCAAAGCCCAATGATACACATGTCTTGAAATCTTCAGAGAGCAGCAACCCAGAATAGTATGAATATATTTTACAGAAATATCTACAAAGCTGAACCCGATGTGGTCATGTTTTGTCATAACAAACTTGTAAAAATTTATGAGTTTTTTTATCTTCTTTGTGTATTTAGGACAATATATGTTGACTATTATTGTAATGCTCTGTAACATCTACAAGAGCTAAATTTGCACTTTCTAATACACTAAGGGTGAAAGTAGAAATATTTTATGAACACCAATATATAAATTATTTAGCTAATAACGTATTCTCTTTAATTAGTTATTACACATTATTTGGAACTAAGTAACTAAGCACCATTTAAATGAATAATTGTTTGCTCTGCATCAGACTTTTGTGCTAAATTAACCTGGTTAGGACCCATATGCCAGATTATATGTAAAGGAGAATTGCAATTATCTCTGGGAGATTATGGTAACTACACAAGAACTCTTCCTCTGTGCTAACCTTGTTTTGTCAACCCTCCCTCTACCTGCTTTCCAACTTTAATAAGTAAGAATAACCTTATTCATGGCTTTACATTTTGGCATATGGGTGGCTCTTGATTTCTTTGTTCTTCTATGGATGCATTTTAAGCACCAACATCTGCCCTAGTTACAGCATTGTAGAATTCACTACTGACAACATGCTTTTTTTTAAATTTGCATTTTTTTCATAATTGCTTAGGTCCCTCACTCAATGCTGGCAATGACTGGAAGACCATTTTCTGATTCCATGTCCTTAAAATTTGTGTGAGAAGTAGATTTAAAGAGCAGTATTTAGCTAGTCCAGACATCTCAATAATTTTTAATGAGGCTTCACCTCCTATTCCTAAAACATAACAGGACAAAGCATTTTATCTCATTGGCATATTTACCTCATTCCTGTTCCTGGTCATTATTTCTGAAATATGGCAGATATGACCATATTATTTTGGTGCAAGCAGGGAATAGTAATAGCATTCCACCAATATGCCTGCATTTATGCACATCGCAATTTTTGAAGAAAGAGTTGGTCTTCTTGTGTAATTCTTGAAAGAGTTTGCTGGATCCCAGTGATTTCTGTTTGGCAGTCAAAACTCCAATGAAGAATCCAATGAATTCTGGTGACCATTCAAAGACCACAAATCCTACTAAGTACAGGGAAATAGTAGAAATCATGACTGCTCCTTGCCAACCACATGCTGACAAGACTCTAGATGGTCTATAAGATCACCTTATGCATCCAGAAATAAATCTGACAGTACTTTTAATGAAAATAATTTTAAGAAAGGGAATAAGCTTTCTTATTTAAATATTTAAAAAGAATCTCTAAGTCATAGGTTAGATTTTCTTGAAAAATAAAAGTTTCTTAACTATTTTTACTTGAGAAAAGCACTGACAATAACTCTTTGTCATGCTTTTTAACAGATACACAAGAAAATAATCTTTAACTATGATTTATTTCTTTATTAGTACCACAAAATTGTGTTTGGCTTCTGGAGAAGTTTAAAGAATTAGGTAACTGACAAGTGGCCTTGGAGAGTTAGTGTGATCTCATTACTCTGTACTCTGTCTACTTCAGTCTGATATCCTGCACAATTAGAAGAAGTTAAATGTTAATAATACAGTAGTGACATGAAACAGCTTATAAATAATTTAGAAAGAAGGGATTCCCCACTTTTACTTCCCCCAGAACACTGGAATAATCTTTGATTTTCAAGAGACACTGGAAGAGATAACTTCTGGCCCCTAAGAGCTTAAATATTATGTTATTCTCATCTAATGGGGTTAAGATATTTATATATCACTAATAAGGTGTTATATTAGTAATATAACTAACATTTATTATTATTTATTTTTTATTGACACTTGAATAATTCTTTCATTTCTTTACCAGGTGCTCACTGTTTAAACATATAGCTTCATTGGAAATAACTTCTTTTTGTTAAGTACCAGCACTGTGCTCAATACCTGCTTTGCACCCGAGACGATATTCAAAATGTGAAAAGGTCTCTGTGTCTATACTTTTAATCATACAATTCAAATGAGACACTATTTAAATGGAAAATTCATTAACAGGAGTGGGCATACAACACATGCCAAGTTGGTAGATGATAGTCACTCTAATATCATGGCTAATTAATACATGATTTTATTTTTATATCACCCTGTCATAGTGCAAGTTCTGAAATCTAGGAAAGGTAACATAAACTTTCTTAATCCAGTATTTTTTGTCTTTTATAAAACGAAAATGCTACTACTACCTGCTCTATAGTGTTCTAATGAAATTTAGGGTGATCATGTATACAACACATTTAGCTCTTAGAGAATGTCAAGCAATGTAAAGGATCATGTTGCTAAAACTCCAGCCTGTGAATGCACATGAACTTGGCTGGTTAATGACTGAAGAGATAAGTAAGTTCTTCATTAAAGCATCTCTGATCCCTTCCTTCAATTCTCATTCCCAAAGACTACATTCTTCGTATACCATCAGTCTTGGGTCTGCTCCTTGCTGTTAGGAATTTCAACAACTTCACTTCTGAAACCAGTGATAGGAAAGAGGAGAAATTGTATCTTATTTTTATATGCAATGTTTTCCTTTAATCTACATAGTTATCATGTTAATCATCAGCATCTACTTTCCATGTGATCACTCTGATTGTCCCAGAAGGCTCTTGTACAGTGATTTAATTTGCTTTCCTCCATTGGCTGCTTACTGCCATAGTGATTTCCTATTAAGTCAGTTATTGTCCTTACATATAGTTTTATTTATTTGCTATAGTAAGAACTCAATTCTGACAATGATTAGGTCAATACAATTTGTTGGGAGCTGGCCAAGGAGGCCCACTGAGTGTTAGGGATCAGGAAGGGCCGTGGACCCCGAGATCACTAGGATGTGTTTGGGAGCCATAGACCCCATTTTCCTCCTCCTTTTAACATGCAGTGCGAGTACCTAAAGGAACTCTGCTGATCTAAGCTGAAGGCTCTGTGACTGTGACAGGCATGGCTCACTCTAGAAACCCATTGTTCCTGTTTCCCATAAAACTGTGGTTTTGGCTTAGGTATTAGATATAATTCAAATTCAGGTCACATTTGGGAGCCTTTTATACATGATACAAGTTTCTTTATAAGATTTAAAAGTATTTTTGTAGAATTAGTATATACATTTAGAGAGCTGTTTCCAGCTTTAGATGGTATAGATGATTATCTAGGGTTACCAGAAATGGCCCAGCACGAACTTTGGACTGGGCCACATTCCTAAGGGCCCAGCATCCACTTTAGGCTGGGCTGCATTCTTTTAAACCGGTTCCTTAGTTATAATTAGTGTAGGTTTTTTCTACTTATAATAGAAACTGAATTTATTTTATTCATAGAAAGTATTTTTGAATAGGTCATTGATTGTACATGAGGGAATTATGTTAGTTCAAGCATGATCAAACACGATACTTTAAGGTTTTATAAGAATACAGCTAACTTTAGAAATTTCATTGTTC
>NW_007162841.1:213943-277234 GCF_000164805.1 Carlito syrichta
GGATTGTCCTTCCTCATACTTGGGAAAACGCCTGGTGGGTGGGGGACGCCCCCCACCCACCTGGCTTTGTGTTCACGTAAAAGTCTTGTGATTTGATTGGGATTGTCCTTCCTCATGCCTAAGGAAACACCTGGTGGGTGGGGGGATGCACCTCACCCACCTGGCCTTGTGCTCACGTGAAAGTCTTGTGATTTAACATTTGAAAATTTGGGATAAAAGACTCACGGTTGGTCCCAATAAACGGCTTCTGCTCATTTCACTGAACAGTTGTCCACTTTCTTTCTCTCTCTTTCTTCCTCTTTATATCTATCCCTCCATCTTTCTTTCTTTTAATATCTATCCCTACTACAGAATCAGCTTCTGCACTAGACAGAGTCCAGTCTCTCTCTTACTCCTTATTTCTCCAGAATATTCACTGATGCTGCCCCACCTTCCAGGGACCCTCTAAATATCTTTTGGGGGGCTGGCCCCCCATAACAATTATTTTAGGGTAAGTAGAAAAGAGAGGAGAGTTTTTAGAGTTTAAAAATCATGACTCATCCTTAGGAATGTAAAATGTGAAAGAGTAGAACCCGTGCTTTCTTCATCCTCACCTTCATTCCCCAAAATTCTGTAACAGTCCTTGTATATAAATATTTTTAAAAACTGTTTTTGTTGAATAATTAAATGAGAAGATAATAATTAAATGAGAAGACATGGAATGCAATAGCTCATTTAATACAATGTCTCAGAGGCAGCAGAAGTCAGATACGAATAAAATCCCTTTTCTCACCTACTTTATTCCATTATTCACTCAATGTATTGCTGAATATTCTCTTTGTCTTTTTTTTATTGGATGTCTCATGGTTTTGCCCAGACTGGAGTGGAGTGGAATGATCACGGCTCACCACAGCCTCCAAATTCTAGGCTCGAGCAATCCTTCTTCCTCAGCTTCCTGAATAGCTGACACTACAAGCACACACCACTATGCCTGACTAATTAAAAAAAATTTTTTTTAGAGATAAGATCTTGCTATACTACCCAGGTTGGTCTTAAACTACTAGGCTTAAGCAATTCTCCCACCTAGGCCTATCAAACTGATAAAATTACTGGTGTGAGTCACTGTGCCCAGCTTTTGTGGAGTTTTCTATAAAAATGTATAATGCATAATGTTAGTCAAATGGAAGATAGGGATGAATATAAAATACAATAAAAAGCCTCATGCAATAAATATAGCATGTAATCTAAACTGTATTCATTGATGTATTTACTTTCTAACCCTTTAAAAAATCATTTTCATAGGTAGAAATTGTGCTGGAGTAATAAAACCCCTAGTATCATAGACTATTGAGGTTGAGGTGATGAAATGTTTATTACTGATCTTCATATCCTGGTCTTGCCCATAATTTTGCTTCATTAAAAAAAAAAGAATGAAAATCTGCAGGACAGTGAAATTTATAAGATTTATAAAAGATGAATTACCCAAAGGAAATTTTAAGGAATTCTGTCTAGCAAGCTTTGATAGCTAGTTGAGAAGATTTATGTATAATAAGCAAGTATTCCATTTTGTATCTCATTCTTAGGCTAAATTCAAAAATCAGACATTAAATTTATACAAGTACTATGTGTTAAGAAAAAAACACAGTTCTTGGAGTCACACAGCAGAATATAAATCTCAGCTGTATGCCTTATTAGTTCTGTTTATGGACAAGTTTTAAAGCTTTCCTGGTCTCAGTTCTCAGTTTCTTCTTCATCTATTGATTGAGCATGGAAATACTATATATACATGTATAATATATATGCATGTGTACATATACCAGATTTTCCGAGGTTTCAATGATAAATGTGATTTGCTACAAATATTAAGTACCCAAATAATATTAGGTCCTACTAACTAGAAATCTTTTAAAAATAATGCACTGCTATAGAAATGTTTTAAAATCATTAACTATTACACAATATTAGGACACTACTGGCTAAGCAAATTTGAGTACTGGCAAGTCTCTGAAGGAGAGTTTATAAGCTAAAGTCATAAACTGAAGTCTGCAACTTTAGATTATGATACATGGTTTTTCAAAATGTATTTTCCCACCATTGTCATAATAAAAAAATGCCTTTTATTTGATAAGTCATCAGAAATCTGTTTCATCTTATAGTTTACAATGATGCTAATTATAATTTATTTATTTGTTCAAAAATATTTATTTAGTGCCTACCTGTCTGCCAATTGCTGGACCATGTAATGGGAAAAAAATTTAAGGAAACAATCAAAAAGGTTATCTCTCTTTGTGGTACAATTGTAATAGCTGTAATTTAAATAAGTCCCTAATGCTTTCACACAGTGTATTTTATTGGATCCTGATTATAATCATGTGAGACAAGTATTATAAATACTGAGACAATTTTACTGATGGGACCACTAATGATCAGATACTAAGAGTTTCTTACTTTGCCTAATAATTCCACATCTTTTACCAACATAGCACACATCCTAACAGAAGATTTATATGAGGGGGGACCCAAAAAATGTGATATAGAGGGCTAGCCCTTGTAGTACTGGCTTCCCTCGCTAAGTATGTTTTCCAGGAACCCATTGGCATCAGTGTACCAGTCACCATTTTATAAGAAGTTGCATTCTGTTTCAGTTATTTTTTAAATTTTCATTTTTTTTTTAGATTCTTTCAATACATTTGCCCATTTCATGATGGGTGATTTATAAGCAAACTTGCCCAAACCACACTAAGTGTTCAGTAGTTTCTGACCAAAAACAGAGTGACCCCTGTTCTCCAGTCTTCCTATTTACCCTATCTTGCCCTGAGTGCCTTTTTAAAATTTTGCTTCCCCAGATGAAAAAAGTCCTCAAAGGGAAATGTTTTGCCAATATGGAAGAGGTAAAAGAAAAAACAGCAGAAGCACTAAAATACATGAAAAACTGTTTCAAGCAGTGAAAGAAGTGTCTTGATAGATGTATTGCATCAAATGGAGAGTACTTTGAATGTGAGTAAAGTTTAAACATGTAAGATAAATACACAACTTTTTGGTAAATAAATTCCATTTTTTGCAAGGTTCCCCTCATGTGTTTGTGTGTGTGTGTGTGTGTGTGTGTGTGTGTCTGTAGTTTTCAACGATTAGTACACAGTGCACCCAAGTTGTAGGTTCTCATGACAAAACTGTCAGCAGGTGTTGGTATTTGATTATTTTTATGACTCTCATCAGAATATTCATTGTCCATTATCAAATCATCTGTCATTTTTTTATATTTTATCATTTCCAATAGCCTGCATCTACTTTTCTTCCAGTGCATATAATTGAGAGCTGACTTGCAGTTAGAGAAAGCTTATATTGAACAATTTCCTCAACCTAAAAGAATTTATTTCGGTCTTATAATTTTCTGCTTATTGCTTGAGCTAGAGAATAATAAATGCTTGATTACTTGTTCTGTTATAGCTGCAAGTATTGCCTGTTTCTAGAAAACAGCTATTTGTATATTGCATTTTGCAAAAGATTAGATCTGTCACCTCATTACCTGGGGAGTATGCCTCCATACATAATGTTTATACCCCAATATTTCCTCTAGCCTACCTACTTCAATTATCTCTCTCTTTTTCTTATTGCTTGGCATGCATTTCCTGAATTAGTAGGCCGTGAAATGTTCTTTTTACCATAACTCAGTCTCTGACATTTCCAAATCTTCCTTGTGAGAGATATCAAAAAGGAGCACTTCATTTCTTTATAGGATTAATAAGATGTATGATCCTTACCGCAACCTATTTTGCTAATTAAAACGCTATCGGAATGCATATGGTAAAGGTAATGTCAAAATTTTTGTGCTAGGAATATTCATTACTTTTAAATTTTATGCTTTTGAAGATTTACTATTTTCTGTTTATTCAAATATATACAAATATATTGAATTCTAATGCACAAAACAATGAAGGTAGAATAATAATTTTATGTTTCATTGGCATTTATGGCATTTTGTCTAAGTGATTATATTTTGCAATTGTAATTCATTAAGACCAAGAAAAAGATTTCTGATTCTTACTAAATTTTGTCTTATTCTGTTTCATTTGGACAATAGAAATTGCATCCTAAAAGCACAACTTAAAGCTTGAACTAGAGATTAATAAATGGATGTTAAAAACTTAATAAGCTCAAATGCCCAAGAATATTATCTGAAAAAAATGTATATAATTATTTTTGCATAGCACCCTGCATCCTGTCCATGCATAAAGATCAATTGCATATATTAAAAAACAATTAGGCCAAGGTAAGGCTTTAATTACACATAGATGTTAATAAATTCTGATTGTTTTCTTGGTATTAAGGTTCTGAAAATGTGAATATCTGCTTTTTATAATATTTTCTAACATACAAACTTATTTTGCCTAATATTGAAAATTTTTATAATTCTACAATTGCTCTCACAAATGATATTTAGTCAATTATTTTTCTATGGCATTTGTATAATTATAAGAACATTTTCAAATGTGCCAGTGTATCTGAACCTGACAACAAATGGCATAATTTGATATGCAGAGGTGAGTAGTTTATCTGAAAATAAGCACATATTTACTTAGGGACAGCAGTTAGTACCAAATGTCTTCTTTCATGGATGATTAATTTCATTTACAGAGGGCTTTATTGAAACATCTGAATCAGAATCATTTATTTGATAAAAATTGGAACCTAGATCAGATAAGTTTGAGTAGAGGAGAAAGAGAAGAAAATGACCAAATAAGCATCCAGAGGAGAGTACTTCTGGGTGAACAGGTTAATTAGTAGGGAGAGATTATTAACTAACTTACGTTTTTTCAAGGTTGATCTTATGGGCATGGATATTGAAAAGGAAATAACACTATTTCTTCATTTATTTATTCCACATATATTTCCAGGCCCTATTAAACAGGCAATTTACTGTTAGACACTTTGATCAAAAGTGGAGTTAATACATTTACTTCCAAAACACTCACTAGTAAAAATGTACACAGACATACAGTTATGTATTCCAGAGGAAACAATGTGACTTAGAAAAGCTAAACTGCTACTCAACACTAAATTAACAAAAAATGAGGTGCTTTACTTACACAATTTTGAGTGGTGAAGGAAGTAATATGTTCTTCAAATAATGAGTGCAAAATCAATAATACATGTAACAGTGAGTTATGTTCCAGATGCTTTATGGCTTGTTGTTATATTGCTTCTTGAAATAAGATGGAAGAAAGTAAAAACACTCCTTTTTTTTATGAAGGAAAGCCTAGAAAATCTGCTTTCAAAACTGGTCCTAGCTCTCAGTTTTAATCTTGATCTGCAAAGAACTTGGAAGTCAGAAATTCAATACTTACAAGAGGAAAACAGTAGACAATCAAAAAACTAATGACTTTCTGGGAGGCCTATTAAAAATTGAGGTAGTGCACGTGCACGCATGCACACACACAAGCTTATTATCTTC
Source organism: Carlito syrichta (assembly GCF_000164805.1). NCBI lineage: Eukaryota > Metazoa > Chordata > Mammalia > Primates > Tarsiidae > Carlito > Carlito syrichta. The sequence goes on from NW_007162841.1 coordinate 219,375, forward strand.
AACCTGAAGTCAAGAGACAAAAAATATATATATTGAAAGAAGTTAGAGGGGTTAAAACACACGCTGATTATACAGGAACAAGTATCAGAATTATAGCAGACATTTTATCATAAATCATGCAAGCAATGACAGAGTGAAGTTAAAATATTGAAAGTGTTGAAAGAAAAATAAACAACTTAAGATTCTGTATTCAGTGACAATGCTATAAGTTAAGTATTGTCATTATCATTATCAACATTTTATAGATGAAATTGAGACATAGTGAGAATAAGTAAATTTTCCAAAGTCACAGAATTACTAAGTAACAGAATTGCAATATGTACCCAGACAGTTCATCCACAGAGTCTATGTTTTTTTTAATTTTTAACTTTTAAATTTTTTATTTTAAAATTGTGGGGTACAATTCAGGGTTAGGTGTACAAATATTTATTGTGTAGTTACCCTTGTTAATGAGGTGTGCCCTCCTTCCCTAGGCAGATTCCTACTACTGCCGTTCCCACCTCCCCACACCCCTCCCCCCACAGTTTCCCACTACTGTCAATCCTTTTCTTATAGTATTACGATAGTTGTTCAAGGTCCACTTATGAGTGAGAACATTTGATACTCACTTCTTTGTTTCTGTGAAAGATCACTCAGTATTATAGACTCTAAGTCCATCCAGGTTGCTGCACAGTTCATGATTTTTGTTCTTTATGGCTGTGTAATATTCCATTATAGATATGTACCACATTTTTTAAATCCAGTCTTCTTTTTATGGGCAGCATGGTTGGTTACATGTTCTTGCTATTGTGAACAATCCTGGGATAAACAGGCCACAGAGTCTATGTTCTTACCCATTATGCTACACTGACTCTTTATCCATTTATTTTTATCATAGCAATGTATATGTTTCATGGATCTGTGTGTTTTCATGGCTACTTTGGTAACTAGATTAGGAGTCTAAATAAAAAAACAAATCATCTTTGTAAATAAATGAAAACATGGGTGAAAAGTGGTAAACTAAACCATGGAATATATATCCTTGGATCTTTCAGATCTCAAATTACTACATGGGCTGTGGGAGAATAATTAAAGTAAACTTGAAATTTGAAGGGTTTGGATACTTTCTGTATCATCTACCTTATATTCATTTTAACAGTATACTTAAGTAAGTTTCAATCAAATGATTAAGATTTTGTTAAGCATTTATTTTGTCTCTTTCCTGAGCACAGAGGAAGAACTTTGGTGACTGGGATGTGGCTCCAGCACTGGGGTTGTAGACATAGCCATGTCTATGAGACAACAGGACATGTCTAACAAATTTACTTCTAAGTTGTGAGTCACTGACTGTAAGTGCATGAAAAGGCAGGGAGACAGGAGACTTACACATGATGGAGTATTACCAAAAACAGTCTCACAATATTCTTCTTATCTTCCTCACCATATTTACTGAGGGATAGATGTCTACCTATGATAAAATGTATCAACCATGCTTTCTTTTTTAGAAGAATACATGATACGTTTGCTGATTAATTTAGAAAGTCAGAAGAATTGTTTTGTGGCTTCAGGCAGAATAAAAATTTTTGTAGATGATCATTGAGGGTCTTGTACTTTCAGGTATTTAGGAGGCACAGGAAAAAAAAAACTGGATGAGCAAAGGGACATTCCTTGGATTCAGAATGCTGATGATCCGACCACATATATATAAGCAAATGAGTAAAACAAAGTGTTCAAGTTATAAAACATATTGCACTAGAGATGTATAGGAGGTATGAACTCACAAGCAAATTTACTTCAAAGATTAAGCTTAAGGATCTCTCATTTTCATGTGCAACTTCCAAAGTTCACCAGATGCGGAACATGGGAAGAAGCACTTCCTTGGTCACTCACTGACACCTGAGGGGCTGCCCTAGCCTGGTGATTACACTCTAAACCAGTGGTTCACAACCAGAAGTAATTTTTCTCCCCAGATAATGTCTGGAGACATTTTTGAGTATAGTGACTGGTAGAAGAGGGGTTGCCACTGGCATCTAGTGGTTGTGGCCAGAGTTGTGTCACACATTGAACAATGTCTAGGGTAGCTCCTTATGACAAATAATTATTAGATTTAAGATGTCAAGAGCGCTGTGGTCCAAGAACAATGAGCTCCCCAGAGAAAGAGAGGAAGAAAGTGATCTGTTCTAAGATGTGTCATCTTGGAGTAACATTGAAATGGAGACATTTGAAGATACATCAGGGAAAAATCATTTAGCACTTGAATCATCATGTCTAGGCAAGCAAGCCATGTGATATGGGAAGGGCATAGTTGTCCATACCTATCCCAAGAAAAAGTGAATCTAAATTCATTTTATACTCAATTCATATTTATTCCAGTCTCTCTTATATCACTTGTTGCTATTTATTTATCTTCCCTTTAATTCCACTACTTCATACTATGCCTTCATTCCTTGTTTTTACTCTGATGTTCGAAATCCTTTGAAATATATTCTAGAAATTCACATAATTTTATAAATTATTTTTTGATTGGGTCATTACTTTCTAGCTAATTCTCCTGATTTTCATTTGGAATATTAATCACTGTTATATGTTTATTCCATTTAATAATCTATTAAATTGAGTCTTAATTTTTTTGAAATGGCAATTCCTTTTTTGATTTTAGGTCGATGCCAAATTATCAACAAACATTTGCAATCCAAAAGCAAATGGAAGTTATCTTTGTTGAATAATCACTACTGTTTGAGTTGTATTAGCAATTTCTATGGTCACTTTCAAAATGTATTAGGCATTTGAATTTTTAAAGATGTGAGCAGGCATATATACAATAATTTATGAGGACATAGCTATATTTTATTAGATATATGTCTAGAACTAGTGATTTAATAGGAAAGAATAGGCTTTTAAATTTTTGAAACACAGTTATACAGTGACCAAAATAAAGTAGTAAGGAGAAATGAATGGAAATTCCATATTGTGCAAAAAATTTATTTGACAGCATCCAGCAATAGAAGTAAATGTATTTCTTCTTTCTTAAGCACCAATAAATCATTATGTTTGTCAGTTTCGGCTCAAGAGATTTAGCTATATAGAACAAATTTTATCACTTCTAGCAAGGGAGAAGACATTACTTGATATTTTTAAAAATGAAAAAGAAGGAAGAAAGGAAAAGAAATGAAAACTAGAAACAGGACAAATTATGAGGTGTAAGGAGGTGGGGAAGGCATGAAAGCTGCAGATGGATTCCTGGAAACGAAGCAGGGCTGCTAGTTTAAAAATTGGCAAAAATAAGCTTAGCATATTATCTAAGATTTATTATATAAGTTGAGAAATAGTTCATATTGCTATCCTCCAAAGGAATTAATAAAGCCTTTGAAGCCAATAATTTAATACACCAATTAAGAATTAATACAGATTAATAATTAAGATAACAATACATACTTTGCTATCTAGGAACATTATACTTACTAGCTCCCATTAAGATAATGGCACTGGGTCATGTGAGTACAGATTGGGAAGACATACACTTTTGAATCTAAACTATTTCAGATTAGTGATACATGACTGGCCTTCTGAGATAGTATTAAGTTTATTTTCTCTCTTTGCTTTCTAATACTTTGTACATTTAGAGAGAAACTTTGCTGTCGATAAATGAGATGTGTGTTTTTTGTCTGTGAATACTTAAACTCTTATTGCAAATCTTTATATTTTCATGCAGAATTTGAAATTCCATGCATCCATAATTATAAAAAAATTACTTTGTAGTTACTAAACTTGATGCAATTCTTTAAATGATGGTCCAAAAAAGTTGCTATCTGTATGGCAAATGTTTTCTGAACAAAATGGTTTTTAAAATTCCTAAATTTACTTTTCTATGAATATAGAACATAATTTTAAAATGATTTCATCAAATAATCATCTGATAATAAAAAAGCATGCTAACAGGCAAACAAAATCAAAAAAAAGTTATCTTCACCTTGAAAGACTTTTAGTTAGAATGATGTTAGGGAAAATTTTGCTAGATTTGCTATGTCATTGCTGTTGCTGCTGCTGTTTTAAATAAGTCTGGTAAATTTTATTAAAATATTCACTGCGTGGTTATTTAATTAATTTCCATATGTCCTTGACAGACAATTCATCCAGAAGACAAAATCTATGTTTGTTAGTGTCCTGTGATCAGCATATGATAGAGGTTTGATATATACAGGAATGGATAAAGGTCATTCTTTTCAGCCTCTAACAAGGTGGGCAACTATGTCTCGTCACATATCCTACAGCATGCTTACCTAGCCATGGTGATTCAAGAACTAAATACTTTTCCCTGGTATGTCTTCAAATGTCTCACTTTCAATGGTACTCCAAGATGCCACAAGTTAGGACAGATAGCGTAATCAACCACATCCTCAGTCTCTCTCTTATTGCTAATGAGGAAGCATTACATGTAAATATAAACTAATGATGGGTTTACAGTCAAAACACTCTTGATTAAAACTAATAAAGAGAAAATGCTGACTATGAGGTAGGATTCTCACCAACAAATATATCTCCCCAGTGTTCAGCAGGCTTTATCTTACTAAATGTTAGAAGATTGTACTAATTAATAAACAAGTGAAGACAGCAGAAGGGATGAACTGAACATTAATTTATTCTACTGAAGGCTTTAAATAAAATCTTCTCAGACAATGAGGGGAAAATAATAACTTGGAGAGCCTTTTAATAACACACAGCTATTAATGAGTATTCTTTTTATGAATTACTTTTACCCAACCACATGAGAAAAGCCATTTGAGATTTAATCTTTACTTTTTTTTAAGCCACAAGAAATTGTCTGACCCAGTTCTGCAGAACAAGAACACTTTACGTTTTATTTTATTTCATCTTGTTTTAAGCTTGGTGGGTTAGAATTTGTTAGCTCATTGGATTGTAAAATATACCTCTGTAGAAAACTATTATTGAAGTGCTCTGTCATTGGAGCATAGAAACTGACATCCTATAGGATTATCTTGCTAGTGATTTCATATGCAGGGCTGATTGGAGCCATGTCTATTCGTTCTGTTGACAAGCCACAGACTCTAAACTTTTAAAAGAATTGAGTTAGGTTTAACAACATCTCTGCATTTCCTAAATATAAATATTTAGAGAAGCCCTACAATTTTATAAAGCCGCAAAGAACTGTCACTGGAAGCAACAGCGTTTTTACATTCTGAGGTTCACAGTCTGTGTGATACACTGTTTATCTAAAGGCCTATCTGCAGACGTCTTGTGTATTTGTTAAATTTTACAAAAACATATAGTGTTCACTGTGTCAGGGCAAGAAGCCATTTTGCTTCCCTGTAGAAATCTGTATGGGAATATAGACTCTTGCATCGTTAATTGCTATCTGTTCAACCTAGGAATGAAAAGAACAGGACAGAACCAGAGTAGCTTTGGGATGAAGCAAGACTTTAACAAGAAACAAGAAGATGGTTACAGGGGTTTGAGCAAGAAACCACAGAGGAACAAGTAGAGTGATGAAAACTCAGGGAATTGGCGCTGTGGGAGAGAGAGAGAAGAAAGAGATTCATTATAGATTGAAAGGGAGGAGGTTGAATGAAGGCCTAATCTTCAAGGAAAAGAAATATTGTTTTCGGAACAATGAGCAGTGGCCTTTTCTGGTAAATCAGGGAATAAGTTAGAATTTTAGCAAGAAAGATTTGGGTTAAGCCTGAAAAAGAAAGTTGTGCTGCAGTTTAGGAAACAAAGAGTCTATTTTACCAAGTAAAACTGGAGATTTTTCCTTATGAAAAGATTCCTATATTGCTTTGAAAACTGAGTTGATTAACACCATCCAAAATTATAAATTTATTTTTTAAATCTCTTTCCAATTTTTTACTCTATGTCAAGGACTTCAAGATTAAAGGGCTTATATGTGGGGCCCACCAACAGTGTAGAAGTGTTCCCTTTCCGCTGCATCTTCTCCAGTATCTGACAAATGGTAAATTCTTGAAACTAGTTAATCATTCTAAACCTTACTCTTTTTCCCTGAAAAATTGAGACAGCCACTACTTGAACATGCAAATGTGTAAGAATTACAGATGACACCATATGTAATGCTTTCTCTTGCCTCAGCTCTCCACATTCCCTATTTAAACCACCCATTTAAAATTAATATAAAATCTTGGGGTAAAAACTGTAAAAGAGTCCTGAGCCCTGCAAGGTTCAGTTATGGTTAGCCTTTAACAAATCTGTTGCTTCTAAGTTTGCTTTCAGTTTGATAAAGAAGAATTGATTATTTTCATGCCCTGACCCCCGAGGAGGGGGAAAACTTCCTACAAGGCTGATAAACATAGTTTTTTCTAACCATGAGCATAAGACTGCCCAGTTCTCATTGATGACATCCCAATATTTGATCTGCTGAAGGGTGCAATACCCAGGGACCTCCTGTATATCTTTCTAATGGCTTACTACCAAAGGACCTGAGGTCCTACCCAGACCCAGAGCACGCACCAAGAAGCTGGCTCCACTGATGCTGTGAGGCTTGTATCATGAAAACAGTTTGAACACTTCCATGGCATCATCTTCAAGCAGTCAGCAGTCCCTAGCTCACTGCCCATCAAATTTCCCCTTAAAACTTCAGCCTGTGAATTCTCGGGGAGACAAATTTGAGAAATATCTCCTATCCTTGCTTAGCAGCTTTGTGACATTAAACTTTTTCTCTACTGCGGTAACTGTCAGTCCATTTTTTTCTAGACAGTGGGCATAAAAACTTGACCAGGCTGTTATACTATAAACTATTCAAATCACAGCTCCCAGTCTCTCTACTTACTGAGGCCTTTTTAGGTAACTAAAATCTGTTTTTTTCTGGCTTCCCAGGTTGATTATATAATTCATATTTCATCTGTATTCCATTTTTAATTTGGATGTAAAGTTTTTCAGCATTTCTAGGAGCAAATACTAAAGATAACAACTAATGGAATTATATATACATACATAAATATTGTGGGGAGCATGACCATTAGCCTCCCAAGGTTCTGGTAAAACATCACTGGCATGAGGCAGGTTGATTAATAGGAAAAAGAAGTATATGCATTTATTTAACATGTATACATAGAATCTTCGAGATAAAGATATAACTTCCCAAGGAGTTATAGAAATTTGATTGCCATCTCCAAGTTACAGGAAAGGGGGCTTGGATTCTGATAAAATAAGTTATAGGAGGAGGAAGAAATAAATTATAATGAGGGGGAATAAACAATTGGGAAAATGAATGCATGAGGGAAACAGAGAATGACTTGTATATAGTTATATTTGAAAGTTGAATAAACCTGAGAGACAAGCATTATTTTGTAAAATGATTGGGCCAAATTTGATTGCATTATTCCTCTCCTTTCCTGCAATAAATAATAAGATAACAAGGAAAGGAAGCAACTTAAGAGAGACCTAGGAGTAAACATTATTTTGAGGTAAATTTTCCTGTATTCCTTCAATATATAAACTCAAAATATCCAAAAAATATTTTGTAATGTGTAATCAAATAGAAGAGACTCTGATAATGTGATTTCAAAGTAAGAAACTTCACAAGCTAACTTACTTGAATTAAAACTGGATATTTCCAATATTGTGATTTTGAAAATAAAGAAAAAAATATGATAAATTGAAAATCATACTAAAAGAAAGAAACTTGCATTCTTGCCATACCCGTTTGCCTACAATGACACTGATAAATTACCAAAACAAAGATGTAAAACAATTAAAGAAACTTCTTTAATCCATCCCTAACACAGCAGAAAAGTAAAAATTACTCTGAATGGGAAACTAGCAATAACTCTTATCACCTCGATAAGAGAGTATCCTTTCTGAAAATTTAGCCCTGAGCAGAAATTAAAAGCAAAAATTAATCTTTCTTTCCTGAAATTTTGTGACCATGCACCAGTCCTAAGGCAGGTAAGTATTTCTAGCAAACTGCCTGGATGACCTCAAATACTGCAAGTAGAAAATTTAGCTTAAGATTCTAACTCATGGATCTATGGTGATTGCAGGAATCTGACAGAAACAACGAGACATTTTTTAGAAGAAATTTTTATCTGCAGTCAAATAATCAAACAATTTATATAGATAAAATAAAATTTTCATTTGCACATTAAAATAGTAAAAAAGAACATTTCACCTTAAAACAGTTCATATAAAAGGTCATGCTTTAGTACAGAAAGGTATAAAAAAGTAAAAAAAAAGAATAATCCTCAAAAATATTGAATAATATATGACTAAAAATATAATTTCAAGTATTTTAATAGGCTTTAAAAATAAGGCAGAAACTTAAGAATGCAAGCAAAGCACACTTCAAACCCTTCTAATAGAAAACTACAAAAAGAGAATAAATTAAAATGCATACAATTTTAATTTCAGACTAGAAACCCATAAAGAGAGTACAGGTTGCAAAAAACAAAAAAGCATAATGATTCCCTCTGGAAGGTCTGACACCTGCAACCTGACACCTGTGCTAATTAACTAGTTCTTTACCTTTTTCAAGGTTTGATTTTTATATCTCTGTAATGCCTAAACTCTGACCTTTTTTACTCTATTTAATTTACTATCTAAGAGGCCTGGGAAGTTACACCCTACAAAAACTCATCACACAGGATTTTTATTAACCATATGTAATGAGGATTGCTTTCCAGCTTGACTCTGGCATAACATCATACAACAGATGAAAAAGAGAATCAAAATATGTTATGACCTTGCAAAGCAGTCTCTTGGGAACTCCCAGACTCTGGGAACTTTTTAAGACACTTACCACACATTCTCCCTGAAGTCTGCCACCCATGAGATTTCACCTACATATCAAGAAACTTGATTCCCCCCTCATTCCTCAAGCTGCCCCCTTTATCTCAGTACAACATTTTTTTCACTGAATTCAAAATTCTTTAGATAAGAGCCTAACTCTTGCTACTAATTGCCAGTCAAGAAATCTTTGATCCACCTATAACCTGCAAGCCACAATTGGAGATGGCCCATCTTCTTGGGCCAAAACAATGTAAATCTTACTGATTTATGGTTTTTGTAACTTTTGTCTTCCTAGGAGATATATAACCAAGGCATAATTTAACTACCTCAGACACATGTTCTCAAGATCTCTTGGAGATATGTCTCTGGCCTAGTCATTCATATTTGACCAGAATAAACCTCTCCAAGTTTATTTGACTGAACTTGGAATTTTTCCACCATCATTTGAAATGGAAATACTTATCAATCCATAACATTTCTGTGACAATTGAGATTGCATATGTGAAAGCAACTAAGACAGAAACGTGTAAATTTTAGACACTTGTTTCTATTTTTTTCTTCCTGAGTTGGAGTCTCACTCTGTCACCCAGACTGGAGTGCAGTGGCCGCTCCCGGTCACCGCAGCCTCGACCTGCTGGGCTCCAGCGATCCTTCCGCCTCAGCCTTCCAAGTAGCTGGAATTACAGGCACGCGCTATCACACCCAGCTGATTTTTTGGTTTATTGTAGAGATGAGGTCTCGCTGCCTAGATAGCAAATTGAAAGAGTAAAAGCATATATTTTCATCATACTACCAGAGTTGTTGCATTGCCTTTGACATACCAGGGAAATTGTAAATACTATTGCTATTTTTCTTGTGATATTTATCCAACAGTTTCTGTTTCAGGTCTTAAGGAAAGAAATTGGTTGAAAACCTAGTTTAGGTTTATGAAGTTGAGTTACCTGCTTTTAACTGGAAATCAATATAGTTTATTTTACAGCCTTAAGACTTTAAAAAAATTTTTTTTAAACAAGTCATCATAAGGAAAGACTTAAAAATTTTTTTTTAATTATTTATTTATTTTTTATTATGAAGTTGTGGGGTACAGTTAAGGGTTAGGTATACAATTGCGTTTCATTCAGGCACAAGTCATCATAAGGAATTTAAATTGCCTGAAACTAAACTCAGTCTAAAGTATGTACCAATTAGAAAGTGACCATAATCTTATGAAACACAAGCAGGTGAGCCCAAGGTGCCCCAAGATGTGAAGCAAGTGTTCTCCAAGGGATAACTTGGGTCATGAATGCAGGATATCATGATTTGTCATTATTTATCATTATTATTCATCATTATTATTTATCATTATCCCTAGTGAGCCACAACAATTTTGTTGTTGTTGTTTCAGAGTCATTATGTTCTCCTGGGCTAGAGGTCTTTGTTAAAAAAAAAAAAAAGAATTTTTTACCAAGTGACACACACAATTATTCCACTGAACTGAAAGTTAAAACTGTCACCAGACCACATGGGCTTCTTATGCCTCTAAATCAACAGGCCAAGAAGAGTTATTGTGTTGACTGGTGTGACTGCTTCTGATTAGCAAGGGAAGATTGAACTACCACTCTTCAGTGGAAGTAAGAGTGTGTTTAGAATACAGAAAATCTCTTAGTATTACCATACCCTGTGATTAATGTCAATGGGAAACAACAGCAAATAACTTCAGGCAGGACTGCTAATGATTCACATACTCAGGAATAAATGTTTTGGTTACCCCACCAGTAAAGAACCACGACCTGCTGAAGAGCTTGCTGAGGGCAAAGAGAATACGGAATGGGTAGTGAAAGAGGTAATTATAAACACCAGTTATGATCTTGTGATCATATGATCATGTGAACAGTGACAAAAAGGAGACATTTCTTCCTCATTTTCTTATAATACATTTGTGTGTGTGTGTGTGTGTGTGTGAATAAAAGTGTCTTTCTTCCTTCTCTTGTCCCCCTTATCTTATAACATAATATATGTTGACTTTACATTATAGAATTTAAATAAAACCAACTTAATATTATAATATTTAAGTTGCAGAATATCATGAAGAAGCATGCACATCACCCAAGAACACTGTATCCTCTTCTGGGAAAAATGTTATGCAGGATGGTTATATCATGTTAGGAGGAAGTACACCTTTGTCATTGTTTTTATTTGGAGATTAAGTATGCAAAGTTTAAAGAGATGTGTTGAAAAAGGCTGAATTTGTGTAGTTAATTTTATGTGTCATCTTGGATAAACCAAGATACCCAGATATTTAGTCAAATATCAAACATTTCTCTAAGGGTTGTTTTGTTTTGTTTTAGTTGAAACTAACATTTACATAAGTAGACACTAAGTAGACATTGAGTAAAGCTAGTTATCCTTTGTCTTAGTCGGTTCTGGTTGCAATAGTAGAATACCATAAATTGGGTGACTTATAAGCAACAGACTTTTATTTCTCACAGTTCTAGAAGTGAGGAAGTCCAAAATCACAGCACTGTTTCCTGGAAAATAAATGGCACTTTCTTTCTGTGCCTTCATATAATAGAATGGAAAAAAGAGATTCCCCTGGACATGTTTTATAAGGACACTAAGCACAAAAATGAAGACTCTTCCTTCATGAAATTTCAACAAAGAGTAAGAAATAAAGAATGTGGTGAAAAATCAGGTAGGAAATGCTAAAAGCATTAAAAGCCTTGATACTTCAGAATATCAACTGAAATAATTATTACACCACTATCAGAGTAAATAGGAAATGAGATGAGAGTTTTGGTGAAATACTTTTAGAAACCTTAGCTAGTTAGCTAGTGATTTGAGAATGGAATTGCTTCATAGCTAAAAGTCACATTGAATTTGAAATGCTTTTTCTTTGTTGGTGTTTTTCTGATTATATCATGTTTCAGAGGATAAAATAAAACAAACTAGATTTACTCAGCCATCATTTGATTAAAAATTGCATTAGTAACTTAAAATTCTGCTTTTTTAAATATATCAAAATCATATAAATATCGATGCTATTTTGTTCTATTAATCTTTTTTAGATGTCAATATTATCTATTTGAAATAACATAAAATGCATTGTTGTGTTTTTGCAGATTACCTTTATATATTGTTAAAAATCTCATATTATTCCCCTGATTTTTCCCACTAACATGAATTTTAGAATTGTGTTCACTAATTCAAAAAACAATCCTGCTTGGTGAGACATTGATTTAGATTGCTTGAATCATTGCCACATTTTTTTTTCTTTTGGATATGCTTTATAATTTCCATCTTTGGCTCAGTTTTAAATGAAGATCTGAAATTTTTTTATTACAATTTTCAGGTTCACTTGCAGTAATCAATCTTTGTCCTTCAAATGTGTTTTTTAAAAGGCCAACCATTAGCTCACGAGTCAATAATTGTCATATGTGTGGCCTCTTAGTGTTGCCCCGAAGCTTTCTATCTTGCTTCTTTTCGATTAAAGGACTTTGTGTTCTCTGACTTGATAATTCTGTGTTCTGCCTCTGTGTTTTGCTTTCTGCCACATGCTTTTGCAGCAAAAGTGTTACAATAATTTTTTTTTAATCGAATTAACTTTCTTGTTGACTTTGGGCTGAAAATGGATTCCTCTGTTGTGTAGAAATGTAGACCCTTTCTCCTTCATATGTAATATCATTAAACATACCCTCTGGCTGCAAAAGTTTAGAGATGTTTATTCTTTATCATTCCATGCTCAACATACCTTTCAGAATCAGCTTTATCTCAGATGACATTGACATCTAAAGTGAATTGTAAGACTCTGGACATTTAGGGTCATACTGCTCTGAGCATGGCTTTGGGCATTTTCCTGGTGGCATGTTGAGAGGATATGAGTGTGTGCTCTGTTTATGTGAACTTACTTGTTCTTTCTTTTCTTACCTTTTCTTCGCTTGCTTGCTTACTTGCTTTTTTCATTTCAATAGCTTTAGAGGGATACAACTGTTCTTTTGTTACATGGATACATTGAATAGTGAAAAGGCATCTGGGCTTTAACTGTACCCACCAGCCCTACCTGTGCACACAGGTGATTTTTCATCCCTCATTCCTTGCATTCTAAGTCTCCAATGGTCCATTACACCATTCTATATGCCTTTGCAGATACTTAGTTTAGCTCCCCCTTATAAGTAAGAACATGTGGTATTTTGTTTTCTGTCCCTGCATTACTTCACTTAGGATTAGAGCCTCCAATTCCACCCAAGTTGCTGCAAAAGACATTATTTCATTTTTTTATGGCATGTATTTAATGTATGCATATATGTATATATTTATACAGACACACAAACACACACACACATATATATATATTACTTGTTTCTGTGATAATTCACTTAGTATGATGGTCTCCAACTACACCCATGTTGCTGTGAAGGCATATATATATATACTGGGGGTGCCAAAAATTGTATACACATTTTAAGAGATGTTATCTATGTATTACTTTTAGTTCACCATAATCAGAAGTGTCTGGATGCTGATGGTAACTACTTTGAACATATCTTGTAATTGAGGAAGTCAAATATGACTTGTATTCATCTTTTGTTATTAGCATATATTGTGTATTATAATTTTAATAGGACATTTTTATTTTCTTAAAATGTGTATACGGTTTTTTGACATCCTCTGGGTATATAAAATATTTTCAGTATCCACTGACCATGTGGTGGACATTTATGTTGGTTTCACATCTTTGCAATTGTGAATTGTCCTATGATGAACATACAAATGCTGGTGTCTTTTTTTATATAACAACCTCTGTTCCTTTGGGTAGATAATGTGTAGTGAGATTCCTGGATCAAATGGTAGATCTATTTTTAGTTCTTTGAGTAATTTCCGTATCAATTTCCATGGAGGTTGTACTAGTTTACACTCCCACGGTCAGTGTATAAGTGGTTCCTTTTCACTGCACCCATGCCAATATCTTGGTTGTTGTTTTGTTTTTTTTTAATTTTTCAATAATGGCCATTCTGACTGGTATAAAGTGGTATCTCAATGTGGTTTTAATTTGCACTTCTCTAATGATTAGTGATTTGAGCATTTGTCCATATGTCTCTTGGCCATTTGCATATCTTTGTTTAAGAGATGTCTGTTTATGTCACTTACCTACTTTCTAATATGATTATTTGCTTTTTTTCAAGATAAGTTGTTTGAGTTCTCTGTAGATTGTGGATATTAGACCTTTGTCAAACATAGGGAGTTTGTTAATATGGTCTCCTGTTCTGTAGGTTGCCTAATTAATCTGTTGCTTATTACTTTTGCTGTGCATGAGTTTTTTAGTTTAATGAAGCACTATTTATTTATATTTGGTTGTGCTGCATTTGTTTTTGCAGTCTTATCCATAAATTATTTGCTGAGGTCAGTGTCCAGAAAAGGCTTTTCCTAGGTTTACTTCCAGTATTTTTATGATCTGATATTTAAGTCTTTAATTCATCTTGAGTTAATTTTGTATATGGTAAGAAATAGGGATGGAGTTTCATTTTTCTTCATGTAGTATCCAATTTCCCCAGCACTATTTGTTGAATAGGATTTCCTTTCCTCAGCATACATTTTTTGTCAGCTTTGTCAAAGATCAGTTCCTCGTAGGTATTTGAGTTGATTTCTGAATTCTTTAATCTGTTCCATTGGTCCATGTGTCTACTTTCGTATCAGTGCCATACTGTTTTGGTTACTATAGCTTTGCAGTATATTTATATACATATATATTTTTTAAGTTGTGGGATACTAGTGAGGTTTTACAAAATACATAAGTAAGCTGATGCAGGTAAATTTTGGGCTTGTGACTGACCCTCTTTTCTGCTGATAGTGGACTTGGTACCTAGTGTTTTGTCAGGTGACCTCCCTGTCTCTTACCTCTATCCCTCCCCTAGCAGTGTCAAGCATCTGCTAATCTTACCCTTGTGTTCATTGATCAATGATCAGGGCCCTCTTATGAGTAAAAAGTACAATATTCAGTTATTTTTCTCTGTGATAGTTCTCTTAGTATGATTGTCTCCAACTACATTCATGTTGCTGCAAAGGCCTTGATTTTGTTATTTATGGTTGTGTGATATTCCATCATGTATATGTACCACACATTCTCTATCCAGTCCACTTTCAGTGGGTATCTGGGTTAGTTCCATGTTTTTGCTATTGTGAATGGTGCTGAAATGAACTTACATGTGTAGGTGTCATTTTGGTAAAGCAATTTATGCACCTCTGGGTATATTTTCAGAAGAGGAACTGCTGGATCATATGAAAGCTCAATTTTAGTTATTTGATAAATTTTCACACTGCTTTCCACAGAGGTTGAACCAGCTTAAAATCCTATCAACAGTATAGAAGCATTTCCTTTTTTTACAGATGCATTAGCACCTGTTCTTTTCTGAATCTTTAATCATAACCATCCTTACCAGTGTTAGGTGGTATCTCACTGTATTTTTTAATTGAATTTCTTGGGTGATTAGTGAGACTGAGTATATTTTCATGAGTTTGTTGGTTGCTTTTATATCTTCCTTTGAGAAGTGTCTGCTAATGTCCTTTTCCCATGTTTTAGTGGGGTTGTTTTTTGGTTTCCTTTTTCCTTTCAATTCATTTGAGTTCCTTGTAGATCCTGGTTGTTAGGCCTTGGTCAGATGAATTGCTTTTTAAATATATATATATATTTCCCATTCCATAAGTTGTCATTTTACTCACTTAATGATTTCTTTTTCTGTGCAAAAACTTTCCAGTTTGATAAGGTCCCACCTGCCAGTCTTAACTTTTGTTGCATTTGCTTTTGAGGACATACTACTCAAGAATTCACTGCCTTCTCCTGTTTCCAAGAGGGTATTCCCCACATTTTCTTCTAAGATTCCAATCGTTTGAGGTTTCACATTTGACATTGAGTTAATTTTTGTATATGGTGATAAGTTTCATTCTTCTGCATGTGGCCAGCCAGTTTTCCCAGTGCCATTTGCTTGGT
This sequence comes from Carlito syrichta, assembly GCF_000164805.1. Lineage (NCBI taxonomy): Eukaryota > Metazoa > Chordata > Mammalia > Primates > Tarsiidae > Carlito > Carlito syrichta. The sequence continues at coordinate 235,072 of NW_007162841.1, forward strand.
ATGGCATTTTATCCTCAATGTTTACTTTTAATAGCTTTGTTGAAGAATTGATTGAAGGACCATTGTTCCAGTTCTGTATTTTAAGTACTCTTTCATTGGTCTGTGTCTATTGTACTAGTACCATGCTGTCTTGGTTACTGTAGCCTTGTAATAAAGATTAAAGTCTAGAAGTGAGATGCCTCCAACTTTGTTGCTTTTGCTAAGGATTGCTTTTGTTTCCATATAAATTTCTATATTTTCTTTTCTAGGTTTGTGAGAAATGATTTTGGCACTTTGACTTATATTGCATTGAATCTGTAGATTGTTTGGGGTAAGATAGATATCTTTATAACATTGATTTTTACAATTCATGAGTAAGTATGAGAGTTGTATTTATGTGTGCCATACTTGATTCTTTTGAGCAATGCTTTGTAGTTCTTATTGAAAAGATTTTTCACTTCTTCGATTAGGTGAATACCAAGATTTTTGTTTTGTTTTGTTTTGTTTTTGCTAGTGTGAATATAATTGTGTTTCTATTTGGTTCTCAGCCTCCTTGTTGTTTGTGTATAGAAATGCAACTGTCTTTTGTTTACCAATTTTGAATCTGGAGACTTTACCCAAGTTGTTTGTCAGTTAAAGGAGATTTCTGACAGACTTTCTAGGATTTTCTAGTTACAGAATTATATCATCTGCCAAGAGGGATAACTTAGTTTTCTTTTTTCCTTTTTAGATTATCTTGAGTTTTTAAATTCTGCTTATTGCTCTGACTAGGACTTCCAGTACTATGTTCATAGGAGGGGTGAGAGTTGGCATTCTTGTCTTGTTCCAGTTCTTAGGGGAAATGCTTTCAGCTTCTTCCCATTAAGCATGATGTCAGCTGCAGGTTTGTCATAGATGGCCCTTATTGTTTTAAGAAATGGATTTTAATGCCTTGGTGTTATCAAAAGTGATATTTAATGCCTTGGTGCTATCAAGAGTTTTTTATCAAGAAAAAATGCCAGATTTTATGTATTGCTTTTTCTATGTCTAATGAGATAATAATGTGGTTCTTAGTTTTACACCTGTTTGTGTGATGAGTAACGTCTAAGACTTACATATGTTGAACAAGCCCTGCATCCCAGGAACGAAGCCCACCTGATAATGATGGATTGAACCTTGAAATGTGTTGCTGGATATGATTTGCTAAAATACTGTTGAGAATTTTTCTTCTTTGTTTATTAGGGAAATAGGCTTGCAGTTTGCTTTCTTTGTTAGGTATTTGCCAGTTTGGGGTATCAGAATGATATTATCTTCATGGAATGAGCTAGGGAGAATTCTTTCCTTCTCATTGCCTGAAATAATTTCAATAGATTGATATCAGCTCTTCTTTTTACTTCTTGTAGAATTCAGCAAAGAACCCATCTGACCCAGAACTTTTTTTGAAAAAGACAGTTCTTATAACTGAGTCGCTTTATTGGTTTGTTATTGGTAAGTTTAGGGTTTCAATTTCTTTCTGTTTCAACATTGGAAGTTATGTAATGCCAGGAATTCCTCCATTTCCTCTAGATTTTGTAGTTTATTTGCATACAGGTGTTCATAGTAACCTCTATAATCTTTTGAATTTCTTCAGGGTCAGTTGTGGCATTTTATTTTTTTGCTTCTAATTGTGTTCATTCAGTGTCTCTCTCTCTCTTTCTCTCTCTTTGGCCAATCTGGCCAGCAGTCTGCCCACTTTATTTATCTTTTTGAAGAACCAGCTTTTTGTCTTGTTAATCCTTTCTATTTTGGGGGTGGGTGCTACTTTGCATTCAGTTATGACTATTTTAGTCATTTTAATTTTTCAACTAAATTTAAGATTTAATTGTCCTTGCCATTTCAATTTTTCTAAGTATGACATTAGGCTGATTACTTAAGATTCCTCTGTTTTCTTAATATATGTGTTTAATGCTATGAGCTTACCTCTCAGCACCATTTTCATGAATTTTTTATGTTATGTCTTTGATCAAATTTGTTTCTAGGAATTTTTTTTCTGCCTGATATATGCAATAACCCCCAAACGATTCAGAAGTATGTCATTGAATTTCTGTGTATTTGTGTGTTTAGTAGGGGAGGGGGTTCCAGTTGGCAATGATATTTATTTTTATGTCACTGTGGTGTGAGAAGATACTTGCTATTATTTCAATTTTTTGAAATGTTTGCACACTTGATTTATGACTAAGAATGTGATCAATATTAATGTTCCATGTATGGATGAGTAGAATGTATACTCTGTGATTGTTGGGTGAAATGTTCTGTAGATGTTTGTTAGGTCCAATTGGTCGAGTGTTGAGTTAATTTACTGAGTTTCCTTGTTAGTTTTTGCCTCAATGAAATGTCTAGGGTTGGCTGGTCTCAGTGCTCAGCTTGTAATCCCAGCTCTTTGGGAGGCCGAGTCAAATGGATTGCCAGAGCCCGCGGATTTGAGAACAGCCCAGACAACTTGGCAAGACCTTGCCCCTACAATAAATAAAAAATAAACCAGTCATGGTAGCACACACCTGTAGTTCCAGGTTCTTGGAAGGTTGAGACAGAATGATTGCCAGAGCCCAGCAAGTTGATGCTGGGGTGATCATGAGTGTGCCACGGCACTCTAGCTTGGGTGACAGAGTGAGACTCTAACTCAAAAAAAAAGAAATGTCTAAGGCTGTTAGTGGAGTACTAAAGTCTCCAACTGTAATTATATGGGTGTCTATATCCTCTGTTAGTTTAAGTAGTAATTGTTTTGTAAATCTGAGTGCTTTCATGTTGTATGTATATATACTTAAGTTGGCTATTTCTTGCTTATGGCTAGAGCCTTTTATTATTATGTAGTGTACTTCCGTGTCTTTTTAAACTGTTATTGATTTAAAGTCTGTTTTGTCTGATATAAAAATAGGTACCTCTGCTTTGTTTATTTTCCATTTGCCTGGAAGACCTTTCCTCAGTCTCTTACTTTAAAATTTAGTGTCCTTTGCAAGGATATGGCTCTCCTGGAGGCAACAGAATGTTGGATCATGCTTCTTTATCCAGTTTGCTACTCTATGCCTTTTGAGTAGCACATTCAGTTCATTCGTGTTCAAACTAATTGTTCATATGTGAGAGTTTATTTCCATCATTGCTCTTAAGAGGTTGCTTTTTTTGGCTTTAGAGTTAATCTGTGTGGTCTGTTAACTCTGTGCTTTTGCTCTGGGTGAAACTGTCATTTCATTTCTGTGCTTAGAACTTTTTTAAGCATCTCCTGAAAAGCTGTTCTGGAAGTGGCATATTTTATTAGGGAGTGAATGTCTCAAAAGGATTTTAACTTTCCTTCATTTATGAAGTTTAGCTGGTGGAGTAAAAAATTATTGACTGGAATTGCTTTTCTTTAAGAATGTTAAAGTGAGGCCCCAGTCCCTTTTTCTAAAAAGTAGAATTTCTGCTAAAAAGTCTACTTTAATACTGAGGATTTTCCACAGTTAGGTGGTCTGTCCCTTCTCTCTAACTGCCTTTAGGATTCTTTCTTTCATGCTTACCTTGTGGACATAGATTCCTATGTGCCCTGGTGGTGGTCTTTTCATGTAATACTTTACAAGGGTTCTTTGGATCTCTCGTTTGAATGATTACGTCTCTAATGAGATAGGGAGACTGTGCTTGAATAATCTCTTGGAAGACTTGTCCGAGGGTGTTCTTTTCCCCTTCTGTCTCAGAGATGCCAATCAAATGCAAAGAGACCAATTTGTTCCCTTTATATTATCTCAAATGTCTTGTAGGCTTTTGTCATTCTTCTTGAGTCTTCTTTTACTTGTTTTTTGTCAGACTGGGTTAGTTCAATAGTTTGAGTCTCAAGTTCTGAAAATTCTTCCTATGCCTGGCTAATCTTGCTGCCTAGGATTGTCACTGTGCTTCAAAATTCCAGGAAGAAATTATTTATTTCCACTATTTCAGATCACATCTTTCTTATATTGATCAGCTTTTATTTCTTGCACTGTTTTTGCTGTCTTGGTGATCTTTTCTTCCATGTTTTTGTGGTTTTTCTTAATTTTTTTTGCCATCCATAATCTAAATTCTTTGTCTGTTATCCGGGATAGGATGTTCTAGATGGATTCCATTGCTTGGGGTATGGGAGGACCTTTGTGCTTGATGCTTCCTTAAGACTTTGAAAATACCTGATTTTTTTGTTTTTTGTGTGTATTTCTTCTTTATCTTCCTTATTTTTGAGGATCAATTCTCTTTTTTTCATGTTTTGTTGTTGTGGCTTTTTAGTTAGTTACAGTTGCTACAGTTGGGGTGATCCTTGGTGGGATTTTATTTTTATTTTTAGTCCACAATTTGCTGCCGGGACCACAGATGACTTTGCCTTGCTGTCTCCAGCTCTGCCTCTCCTGCTAGACAGTGCTAATAACTCAAAATGATTTTCCACTGCAAAGAATTTTCTGTGGCAAGGTCTTACTGGACTATGATTCAGTCCTCAGTTGCACGCTTTCTGACAATCTGAAGTGGGGAAGGGTCCCCTGGCTGCTGTGGCTGCATTGCTGAAATAGCGGTCCTGTGTGTCGCCCAGAAACACTCCTGCAAGGAAATAGGTGTTCCTCTTAATTTCCCCTCCTCTACTAAAGGAAAATCTCCATTCAGAACTCAAAGCAGTTGCATCTGTCATAGCTTGCTTCATACAGCACACATTGAGGCAGGACCTACACTTGCAGTGAGTAAAGTCAATAGGTAATCTTTCCCTGTCAGGGTGCTGGCCATCAGGTGCTGCCCAAAGGGTATAAGCTCTCAGGGATTGACTGACCATAAGCATTCAGAGCTCAGATGGGTTCCAAGCTTCATGTGGGCTCTGGCAGCGTGCTGCTGTGCCCTCTCCAGGTCACCTTTCACATGGCACTAGAGTCCCATGCAGTTGGGTGGAGGGAGGGAAATCATTTCAGACCTTGTCATTGCACTCATCTCTCTCACACACGAGGCAGGACTGCAGTTATGGTGTGAGCTTGGTCAAGGTAAGAATGAGGACTCCTGGCTTCAAAACCAGCTGCCTACTCTCTCCTCCTCACTCCCTGTGTCCCAAGAGTCTACTGCAGAAGGAGAGGTGCATCTACTATCTCAGCTTACTCAAGCTGCTGGGAATCACCAGCTGTTATGGCTCTCCTCCTTGTTCTGCTCTGCTAGAGAAGTGCTGGTTGGCTACTGCTAGGTGGCCATCTTGACTCCTCCCTCTTTTATAGTATAATTTGAAGTCAAATAATGTGAAGTCTCCAGTACTGTTCTTTTTGCTTAGGATTGCTTTGGCTATTCTGTCTCTTTTTTGATTCCATATAAATATTAGGATTGTCTGTTTTAATTCTGAGAAAATTTGTTAGTAGTTTGATAGGAATTCTATTGAATTTGTAGATTACTTTGGACAATATGATCATTTAAACGATGTTGATTCTTCCAGTTCATGAGTATGGAATGTTTTTTCATTCATTTGTGTCCTCTACAATTTATTGCATAAGTGTTTGTGATTCTCATTGTAGGGATCATTCACCTCAGGGTTAAATATATTCCTAGGTATTTTAGGTTTTTTGGCAGCTATTGCAAATGGAATTGAGTTCTTGAGAAAATTCTCTTTTTTTGCCACTCTTGGTATATAGCAGTGCTACTACTGATTTGTGTGTGTTGATTTTGTATCCAGAGACTTTATTGAATTCATTTATTGAATCCAGGAGTATTTTAGAGAAGGGTTCGGGATTTTCTAGGTATCAGATCATATCATCAACAGACAAGGATTGTTTAATCTTTTTCTTTTTCAATTTGGATATCATTTTTCCTTGCCTTGCCTGATTACTCACCAGCTAGGACTTTAAATACTATGCTGAATAGGAATGGTGAAAGTAGAAATTCTTGCCTTGTTTCAGTTCTGAGGGGGAATGTTTTTAACTTTTTTTCCATTCAGGATAATGGCGGCAATGGGTTTGTGTCATATAACATATTATTTTGAGGACTGTTCCTTCTATGCCTATTTAGCTGAGGGTCTATTGTTAAAGGATACTGGATTTCATCAAATGCTTTTTCTGTGTCTGATGAAATTATCTTATAATTTTTGGTTTTAGTTCTGTTTATGAAGTGGATTCCGCCTATTGATTTTTGAATATTGAACCATCCTTGCATCCCTAGAATAAGCCCCACTTAATTGTGGTGGACAATTATTATTATTTTTAATGTGCTGTTGAAAATGGTTAGCTAACTTTTTTTTAGGATTTTTGAATCTATGTTTATTATGAATATTTATCTATTGTTTTCTTTTTTGTTGTGAGATTTCCTGGTTTTAATATTAGAATGACAATGGCTTCATAGAAAAAAATTAGAGAGAATTCCTTCCTTTTCACATTTATAATAATTTTTAAAGTTTCATCTTGGTTTCATTGTTGAACTAAAGGTCATTCAGGAGAAGATTGTTTAATTTCCATATATTTGTTTGTTTTTAAGAGTTCATCTGGAACATAAATGCTAAAATTCTCTACAAGATCTTGGAAAAGAGTATCCAACAACAAATCTCAAAAATCATCCACCACAACTGAGTAAGCTTAATCCCCAGGTTCAGGGTTGGTTCAACATTCATAACACCATAAACAAATTAAATACATCACCAGATGTAAAAACAAAAACCTCATGATTATATCATTAGATGTGGGGAAAAAATAGATGAAATCCAGCATCCCTTCTTGATAAAATCCCTCGAACACCTAGATATAGATGGAACATACCTCAAAATAGTAAGAGCCACTTACAAGAAATCCACAGGCAGCATACTGCTAAACAAACAGAAATTGGAACCATTTTTCCTGAAAACCAGAACAAGACAAGGATGCCCAGTGTCACCCCTCCTTTTCAACATAGGTTTGGAAGTACTGGCTAGAGAAATCAGACAAGAGAAGGCAATCAGGTGTATTCAGATAGGAAAAGAGGAAGTCAAGTTATCCCTCTTTGCAGATGACATGATTCTATGCCTCAAAAATCCAAAAAAATCTGTCAAAAATCTCCTTGCACTGATAAAAGACTTTGGCAATGTCTCGGGCTATAAAATAAATGTGCAAAAGACAGTCACATCTCTATACACCAACAATAAATAAACAGAAACCCAAATAAAAAGCACAATCCCTTTCACAATAGCCACAAAAAAGGAAATACTTTGGCATCTTCCTAACCAGAGACATGAAAGACATTTACAACAAAAACTACAAAACACTGATAAAAGAAGTCGAAGATGACATGAACAAATGGAAAAATGTTCCATGCTCATGGATTGGAAGAATCAACATTGTTAAAATGTCCATCCTACCCAATGCAATCCACAGATTTAACACAATACCCATTAATTGCTAGGAGCATTCTTGTCAGACTTGGAAATGACAATACAGGAATTCATATGGAAACATAAATGACCACAAATAGCCAAAACAATCCTCAGGGGGAAAAAAAAAGAGGAAGGTATCACACTCACAGACTTTAAAATTTATTATAAAGTTACAATAACCAATACAGCCCAATATTGGTACAAGAACAGATATATAGACCAACGGAGCAGTATAGAGATTCCAGAAGCAATATCTCAATTTTTCAATCAACTAATCTTTGACAAAACCTCCACCACCAACGACTGGGGAGAGAAGAACCTATTCAGTAAACAGTGCTAGGAAAACTGGCTGACGACATGCAGAAGATTCAAGCAAGACCCCTAACTATCTCCATATACAAAAATCAACTCTAATTGGATCAGAGACCTAACATTAAACCTCAAACTATAAGAACCTTAGAAAGTGCAGAAGACACCCTTAAGGAAATTGTAACTGGCAACCAATTCCTGATCAAAACCCCAAGTGCCCACGCTATAACAGATAAGATAGACAAGTGGGACCTCATCAAACTGATAAGTTTCTACAAAGCCAAAGAAACCATAAAGAGATCAGGAGACAGCTCACAGATTGGGAAAAAATATTTGCCAACCGTATATCTGACAAAGGCCTAACATCTAGGATCTACAAGGAACTCAAATGTGCCAAAAACACAACAAAACAAAACAAAACACAAATAGCTCCATTACAAAGTGAGCAAAAAAAATCAATAGACACTTCTCAAAAGAAGACATACAAGCAAGCAACAGATAGGTGAAGAAAATGTTCAGTCTCACTAGTCATCAAAGAAATGCAAATTAAAACTAAACTGAGATACCACCTAACTCCAGACAGGATGGCCATTGTCAATAATTCAAAAAACAATAGATACTGGAGAAGAGGCAGGGAAAAGGCAGGGAACACTTCTACACTGCTGGTGGGACTATAACTAATACAACTTCTGTGGAAAACACTTTGGTGATTACTAAAATATTTAAAAATTAACCTTCCATGTAACCACACAATCCCACTACTGGGAATATACCCAGAGAATCTCAAATCACTCTATGAAAAGATACCTGCACATGTATGTTTATTGCACCATGGTTCACAACAGTAAAAACATGGAACTAACCATGCTGCCCACTGAAAGAGGACTAGATAAAAAAAAATGTTTTATACATATGCAATGGAATAATACAACCATAAAGAAGGACAAAATTATGAACTTAGATGGACTTAGAGTCAATAATACTGAGTGATCTGGTACAGAAATAAATAGCCAAATATCACATATTCTCACTCATAAGTGAACCTTGATCAATTATCACAATTCTATTAGAAAAGGTTTGGTAGTAGTGGAAAACTGCTGGGGTAGGGGGGGTGTTGAGGGGATAGGTTTGGCAGTAGTGGGAATCTGCCGGGGAAGAGGAGGGGGCACACCTCACCAGCAAGGGTACCTGCATAATAAAATTTGTATAGCTAATCCTGAATTGTAACCCACATTTAAAAAATTTTAAAAATGTTTTTTTAAAAAAGTTCATCTTGAAGTTAATTTATAGTCTTTTTCCACTATGGTCTGAGAAGGTGCTTGATATGATTTCAGTTTTTTATAAATTTATTGAGACTTTATTTGTAGCCTATCTTATTATCTATCTTAGAGTGTGTTCTATATGCAAATGAGAAAAAAATGTATAGTCTATAGTTTTGACATACAATGCTCTGTGCATGTTTGTTAGTTCCATTTGCTCTAGGGTGCATTTTATTTCCAATGTTTCCTTGCTGACCTTCTGCTTTGATTATCTGTTTATTGATGTCAGTGGAGACTTGAAGTCTCCCATCATTATTGTATTGCTGTCTATCACTTTTCTTAGGTATAGTAGCATTTGTTTTATAAAGCTGGAACTCCAGTGCATATATGTTTATGATAGTTATTTATTCTATTTGAATAAATCTTTTTATCATTATATAACAACCTTCTTTGTATTTTTTCTGTTAAAGTTTGTTTAATCTGATATAAGAATGCCAACTTCTGTTCATTTTTGGCTTCCATTTATGTGAAATATTTTTTATATACTTTTACCTTGAGAATGTGGGAATTTTTTTGTGTTAAGTGGGTCTCTCGAAGACAGAAGATATTTACATATTTTTCATCTATTCTGCTAATCAACATCTTTTAAGTGGCAATCTGAATTTATATTCAGAGTTAGTAATGATATACAAGCTACTGTTACATTCAAGTTGATTGTTGCCTCGTTGTTTTTTTTTTTTTCTCTATTGTATTGGTGTTCTATAACTTCTGTTAGCTTTATAATTTCCAGTGTTGTTCTACTGGTATGTTTTGACCTTTTGTTTCAATATGTAGAACTCTTTTGTTTATTTCTTGCAGACTCAGTCTAGTGGTGTCAAATTCCTCAATGTTTACTGGTTTGAGAAAGTCTATTTCTCCTTTGTTTATGAAACTTAGTTTTGTGGAGTCCATAATCCTTGGCTGACAGTTATTCAGTTTGAGGATACTGAAGATAGTACCCCAACTTCCTGTGGATTTCTGCTGAGAAGTCTGCGGTTAGTCCAATTGGTTTGCCTTTATACGTTATTTGATTATTTTGTCCTATAGCTCTTTTAATTCTTTTCTTTACATTAACTTTGCTTTAACTGATGACTGTATTCCTTAGAAATGATCTTTTTGCAAAAAATCTTTCCAGGATTTTCTGAGATTCTTGTATCTGGATATTTAAATCTCTGGCAAGGCTGGAGACATTTTCTTCAATTATTCCCTTAAATAGATTTTGCAGACTTGTTGCTTTCTCTTCTACCTCAGAAGCATCTATGATTTTAGGTTTGAACATTTTTTTTTTTTTTTGAGTTGGAGTCTCACTCGGTCGCCCAGACTGGAGTGCAGTGGCCGCTCCCGGCCACCGCAGCCTCGACCTGCTGGGCTCCGGCGATCCTTCCGCCTCAGTCTTCCAATAGCTGGATTTACAGGCATGCACTACCACGCCCAGCTGATTTTTTTGATTTATTGTGGAGATGAGATCTCGCTGCCCAGGCAGGTCTCGAACCCGCGGGCTCAGGCAATCCACTCACCTCAGCCTCCCAAAGGCGCGGGATTACAGGCTGAGCCACCGAGTCCGGCAGGTTTGAACATTTTACATAACCCCATATTTCTTTGAGTCTTCGCTCTATTCTCTGGATTTTTTTCTTTGCCGTTGTCTGACTAGGTTAATTTGAAAGCCTTGTCTTCAAGTTCTGAGATATTTTCCTCTATTTGTTCTAGCACCTGTTAAAACTTTCCACTGTATTTTGTACTTCCCTGAATGATTCAATTCCAGAATTTCAGCCTGTTTGTTTGTTTGTTTGTTTGTTTGTTTTTGAGAAAGCAGGATTTATTGAGAGGACAGAAAAGCTCCCAAAGTAGAAGGGGACCCAAGGGGTTGCCAATAAGTCTTTCATTTCCAGAAGTTCATCATGATTTTTTTAAAGTAACTATTTGGGTTTCAATTTTCTCTTGGATCTTATTGAGCAATTTTATAATCAACTCATAGAATTCTATTTCTTGAAGCTCAAATATTTCATATTAGTTATGGACTTTTGCTGAATCGTTAGTGTGGTCTTTTGGGAGTGCTGAAAAACTCTGTTTTTTAATATTGCCAGGGTATTTTTCTGGTTCCTTCTCATTTGAGTAAACTATTTCTTCTTATTCTTTTAAAATTAGACTTGAATCTTTTTTTTTCTTCTCTCCACCCTTAGGGATGTGCTTTTAATACTCACCTAGTTTAGGCTTTGATGTTTTCAGTGGTATAGGCCATATGTGAGTTCTGTGGCTATAAAGAGTCTTTGTGCAATGACTTTCACAGATGCTACTTAGAGTAATCAATTGTGTATGTGTATGTAGGTTCACCATCTCCTGTGGGCCAGAAGGCTCATGAAGATTATCTTGTTCCCTAGTGGTAGGCTGCATTCTCTTCCCCCTCCAACCCCCACCCCAGAGATTTCTCTGGATTGAACAGTTATGTCTTCAGGTGTTAGAAGGCTCCTATGGGCAATAACTGTTTGCAGCTGAAGCAGGTGGAGATATGCACTACTTCTATAGTGGTCTAAAGTCTCAGCCCCGATGAAAGTGGTAGGGGGATCTAACAGTGACATGTACTGACGTCTTTGCTAGAGATGAGGGAAAGGAACCATCTTAACTTCAGTACTAGGCAGGCAGGACACAGTCCACTCTTCCACTATGTCTCTGGCTTGTTTTGAAATTTCAGATCAGACATGTACCTCTGCCACCTGTATAAAGCTTGAAGTTCTTTTCAGAAAAGAAGTGAGAGTCCACACTTTGTGCTAGCCTTACCCCAACAGGCCCACCTCCAGTGAGGTTACTGTCACCCCAGAATGCTATCAAAAGCTATTGACAGATGCACTTATACTGAGCTCCTTTGAGAGAAGAAAATATCTGGAGTGATGGGCATTGGGGTGGAGAAGTTCCCTTCTCCACAACTCTTCAAATGTACCAGTGCTGATCAGCTGCTAGGACAGAGCCATCACGTTGCCCTGCTGAGTCAAGTACTGTGTCTTTGTCTCTGTTGAAGGAAACCTTCCTCAGGCTGAGATATCTGTGGCATAGAGAAGCCTGCTTTCTTGTTTTGTTTACTTATTTGTTTATTTATTCTTGGGGTACTCCTTGGATGTGGTGCACCCCTTCTGCTGAGAGTGATGGTATGTGAGATTCGATGTCCATAAGTCCTACTATTTTTCTAGGTCTAGCTGCCCTATGGGGCTGACATAATTTGAGAGTGCCTGTAAAGGTTCTGGTGATATGAGGGCAAAGTGATTGAGTTTTGAGAATTGGTCACCGTTATCTCTAGAAGAACCTCTGGAGCAGCTCTCTGATGTCTCAGACTATGAAATACTTTGTTAGTTGTGCAGTACTTGAGATTTGCTCTTTTCTCCTGTGGGGATGATGTTAGGCAGAGTTGAACTATGCTGAACTATCCTCTGATTTCATAACAGTATATGCAAGCACTTGGTCTAATGAGGTTGGTGGGGCATGGCAAATGTACTCATTATTTTATTTATGTAAATAACATTGATTAATTTGCTATGCTTTTCCAGGTATTATCTCATTGCAGTGATGGAAACATTAGAAACTATGGCTTCTACTTTGAAATAGTTCTGCCTATTCCAATAATAGACAAATAAAATAATTGTTTCAGAATATTCAGTTTATAATATGGGTAAGCACATGAAAATAGAAAACATGGGAAGAGGTTGCCTAAAAAAAGAGGCAAACTCCAATAGTGAGTAATCAGAGGAAGAATCCCAGCAAACAACCCAGAGAACATCCAAATCTTACAGGATGAGAAATTAGCCAAGTGGTGTGTGGATACAGGTTTTCCTGCAATAAAACAAGTATGTGCATGTTAAAGCAAATAGAAGAAAAACAGAGTGCCATCAGATTGTAGAACATTTCTGTAAGACTCAAGTATACAGGCTTATTGTCTCTTGACTGGCTTAGTAAAGCATTACTGAAGGAAATATGATTGCAAGTAATCCTCTACGTGAATACAATGTGGTGAGAGTTGTACCTGACAAAATAGAGAGAATGACAGAGTTACAAGCAGAATAGTTCACCAAATAAATTGTGTATATATATATTTTTAATTCCAGAATTGAAAGCTTTTCAGTGGTCTTTTTAAAATGATCTATATACACTTAAATAGTCTCAGAAAATTTATCAATAGAGGCTGGCTTTCAAAATATACCTGGTGGTAGAAAATGGAAAAATATTTATTTCATTAATGAACATAAGGATAGTGATCTCTGTAGTAAAAATTGTCTTGTAAGTCAACTCTTTAGGCCATTTCTTCCTTCATTTTCATGTGAATTATGCTTTGGTGTATACCTTGCCCCTTTTCAGTTAAGCAAGGATAAAGGTGATATTATCCCAAACTCCATCATTTTCATTCGCCATCTCACAAAGTCAAGCTGTTTTAAAAGAAACAGCTTAGTGAAGGACTTACTGGCACCAAAAAAAACTGTGAGTTTCCATACACCATCTGCTTCTCTTTTGACCTGATCTCATGCACTAACCATTAATTCTATTTGCACAGCACATGGGACCTCAAAGTTGGAGTCCAGCCCAAGAGGCAAAATGGGTTCTTGGTTTCATGCAGGAAAGTATTCAAGAGTGAGCCACTGAAGTAAAGCAAAGGTAAGGCGATTAAAAGAAAAGAGAAACAAAGAAGGCTATTCTGTAGGCTTAAGCAGCCCCTGTATGCTGCTGGAGTTTCCATTGAAAAATGAAAGTTAAATTTATTGAAATGACAAAGAGATAGCTGCTCCATATGTAGAGCAGCCTGGGCTGCTCAATAGGAATAATAGCAACTGTATGTCACTGAGGTTATATTTCTGTAATTCTTTTTTTATTGTATTTTAAGCAGGAGGTGGAATATTCATGGTTTCTTGGGAAAGATGTGGAAATATCTAAGAATTGGGGTTTACTCAGTTGATTACTATAAATGAACAAGTTCTGAACACTCATGGCCTATAAGGTGTGCCATTTACCATGCTAATGTATTATAATGAACATATAATGAGGGTCAATGTTAGGTAGCGTGCAGATTAGTTGCCATCTTGGTTCCTGCTGATGCTAACTGATTCTTAACTGCATCTTCTTTTTTTTTTTTTTTTCCCTGTGGGGTTTCAGTAAACCAGGATATTTTCCTGTTTAGAGAAACTGTCTCAGTCACTTGTTCTGAAAAATTAACTTTATTGTCTATCTTAGAAAAGTAGCCCTGCCTAATTCCTGTCTCACTGTGACCCAGTTTTATTAGTTTCTTGAAGTATTAACTTGTATTTTATTATAACTTATTTTTGTATGGCAAAATGTCTTATCTACCTATATTATTGTTGAACACCTTCAAGGCATCTTGAAAATACAAATTGCTCTTCTTGGTCTAAAATAAAACACCTACAATTATGTACCAGGAATGTAATATTGATTGCATATTTTCTAGGATTAGAGAATATAACACAAGGTTGAATTGCAAAGGAAGCCCATAAACAGGACTGCAATTCCTACTCTGTAATATTTTCACTCATAAATAATCATATATCTCTGGGACTTTTCAAAATATGAAATATACAATGAATTGCTGTGCAACTTGATAATTGCTTCATACTATGTTGAGCTTGTTCTATCCTGAATTCTATTTTTTATATTTTTTAAAATTTAAAACCTTATTTTTGTTTACAATGATGGAGATTGAAATTCCTTAAGAAAGTAAAGAGTTATTTTGTTGGCAGCCACATGACACCAATTAATCATATGAGTAACCCACAATTTGTAATCAACTTCAGGTTGGTTCCCTTGTAATTATTATTTCCTCCAGTAATGCTTTACTAAGCCAGTTACCTCAGCAAGGGAGAGAGAGGGAATGTTATCTCATATGAATTTAACCTCTTAAAATAATGTTACTAGTTGGAAATCAACTCTTTCTAAGTAGTTTAATAAACTTTCTTTTATATATTTTTAAATATCTTACATTAATGTGAAGCTAAGAAGCTTAGAGGTTTACAAAATTTCTCTTACACATATATTTCTTAAAAATAAGATAAAGTTTTCTTCTTTTTATATTTTTAGTATTTTTTCCATTACAGTAAATCTCATCCATACAAACCCTCAAGTTGTGAACTTTCAAAGATGCAAACATGCATTTACATGTCCAATCATGTAAGTTAATTTACATGTCTGGCATACATTGTCTCATACATGAAAGATACTGTATTGAAGATTAGACATATATTTTGGGTTTCTTTGTTTTTTATGTACTGTGTGAAAATTACTGTAAACCTATTATGGTACACTATTATGTAGCCAATTTTGTTGGTTGGGTATGTAGGCTAACTTTGTTGGACTTCCAAATAAATTGAACTTATAAATGTGCTTTCAGAATGGAATACATTTGTATGTAAGGGACTTACTGTATTCATAATTTTTTAAAGTGTTTTAATCATACTTCGGGTTGGATATAAAACTATTTTTCATCTATCCCTATTGACACAGGCTGACAAGTTATTTTTATTTACTTTAACAATGTACACTCATTAATGACTTGTTTTTTTGTGTGATGTGTATAATTTACATAGTATTATACACAAATTGTGATCAGAACCACAATCAACTTCACTGAGAAGCTTATAAAATGCATAAATTTGTGAACATGAAATAAACCAATTTATTGGATTGTATAGATGCAATGAATAGAACATTTTAGAATTACTCTTGTACACATTAGGCCCTAGGGGTTTCTTTTTTTTACCTTTCAGGAAAAGATACTTGTATAGCTTTAAAGAATCCCTCAAAGGTTTTCAAGAACAAAAGAAATTCAATGGAGATCAATAGATACAAGTTAGATATTTAAGTAATTGGACACACACTGTCAGAAAAGAATAGATATAATTCCAAGTCAGGTTCTTTGAATTGCCCATAAAGATAAAAAGTTTAGAATAGTGGTTGTGATGGGAATTGCCCTATTTTCTTAGAGCAGTTGGCCATTTGTTCTGACATGTACTATGGCAAATCAATTCACAAGGTGTTTGTGTTAGAGAAGAGTGCACTTGAAATACTTCTGTAGACACAGAAGCTATGAATCACAATGAATTCTGAAACCTTGGTGTAATTTTTCTCTTAGAAAAAAGTAGGAGAAATGATTCTACTCATATGACATAAGTCAATATTTTAGAAGACATGACAGTTAAGTAATCATTGTACCAATGAATAGATAATATTGTGTTAGTTTAAATATTTCCTTATATTCTATAAAAGTTAGGCTTTTTCTCAAAAGATATGCAAACTGTAGTCCTTATTGGAAAACTAATTTGTATAAAGCATACGTGTATTTTTTAAATGGATGTAACATAAGTGTTAGATAGCCAAATTGTTAAGAGAATGTAAAGATATTTGATATGTAAATGCATGCACATGTATATTTACATGTAGGTTTCTTTGAATGTATGTGTGTGTTTGCGTGTGTATAATTGAGTTATCATGTTTTAAAATTGCCTTCTGGAAGTTACACGTAAAGCACACAAATCCAATTTATCTCTATTGTCTTGGAGCCTTCACTGATAGGAAAGATAGTTTAACAATACAGTTAGAAATAATAGAGTCTCAGATAAAAAGAAGATTACCCCAAATTCAATTAAAATTGTATTTTGAAATAGCAATCTATATATTTTTTCTAATTTTGCTAAATACAATTATTTACAACCACTCATTTGATTTAAATAAATGTTTTGCAAATTACTGAGGTATGGAATTTCAAATTACTGAGGTATAGAATTTTTAATGTATTTGCACAAATACACAGTTAAATGATGGTTAACATTAACCTAATTTCAAATACCATGACTTTCAATACAACAGACTTTTGGAAATCCATATCTTGGGTTCTCAATTTATAATACTATCAAACTAACTCAAAAACTGTATAATATACAGGACTTAGGATCTTGGGTTACTTTAATAAAGAGATTGGCAAGCTTTTCTGTAAAAGACAAGACAATAAATATTTTATGCTTTGTGGTTCATACAATCTCTGATGCAACTATTTAACTCCACAATTGTAATATAAAAGCAGACACAGACAGCATGTAAATAAATGAGCATGGCTATGTTTCAACTAAATTTTATAGACACTAAAATTTGAATTTTTGTATAATTTTCACATATCCTAAAATAGTATTCTTCTTTGATTTTTTTCAACCATTAAAACATATAAATGTTATTTAGCTTACTGCCTGTACAAAAACAAGCAGCAGGCTAGGTTGGCTCATATGATTTCAGTATGAATGCAAATATATGCCGTTACCAGGTTAACTTCTATGATGACTTAGTTTATATGCAAAAAGTTTGCTTAAATTTTATCTAGTCCACCTATACTAACTGGGTACAATGGATTCAGAAAAGAAGAGATGGTAATTTCACCAATACATCATCCATAGACTGTCTTTCAGTGTAGATAATTATATACTTGGTATGACTCTGGAATTTAAGTTCTTTCTCTCCAGCACTAAACTTGGATAAGTTGGAGATTCACTTTACAGAAATTGTATTTATGTAGAAGTTGTAAGTGATCAGATGGTCCTGCAAGCATGATATACACAAGTGAGGTGTGCATAGTGACAACTGCCCCAGGATTAAGGCTGAGATTCTTCTTGTGTACTGTGCAACCCAATTAGAGTAAGGTTACATAGTCACTGGTGTTTTGTTTCCTACCATGTTTTCTCAGAAATTGACAGCGTATCTGTGTCAGGCTCATTTAACTCTATAATACCAATTAGCATTTACTCAACCTCTTTATTTTTCTGAAGAAAGATTATTTTAATTGCTGGAGTCCAGCTCCAGGAGAGAGTCAGGGCTTGAGACAGGGGAATCTGGGAGCGGCGAAAAAGAAAAGACGAACACGACAGGAATCCTCTTCCTGGGAAGAGCTCAAGACTCTGCCAGTTTTTATTCAACTCTTACAAGCTTATATAGTTTTTTACTGACCCCCCTACCCAAAAAATGTTACACATTAAATGTTTACATCATGCTTTTTCTTTTGTTTATGGGGAAGTTGACCTTTACAAGTTTCATTTTGTTCCTTCCTGCTACCAGTGGTGTAACAAAATACCAGCTGCCAATTTATCAGCCACATCCTGTGACCTTTAGGCCAACTGAATCTCTTCCCTTCACTATTCTATTTCTTTTCTTTTACTAATCTATTTTCTTAATTCTACCCATTTTACATTTTATATTTCTAAACAAAGCTTATGTCTAAATCTACACTTATATATGAAATTAATCTTACTTCTAATCCTAAATGTATTTAATTTTTTAAACCTACATTAAGTATATATAATTTTAAGTTTACCTTAAAACTTAATTATTTCCTATTCCTTCTATTTAACTAATACCTACATCTATAATAAACATTTATCTTTTAATTATAACTGCTATTTATCTAATCCTTACTTTAATTTTAACCCTCTAATTAAACTATAATATTTCTTAAATCAAAAGGCATGTCTGTGACTTGTTTTTCCCAAAAACACCTGTTTGTGGAGATACTCTGTCTCAGTTTCCCACTTCCTCATCAATCACAACTGTCAATATTGTTACTTATAAAGGATATGAGGAAGTACTTGTTTTTCCTTTTTAGCTAAAGGTTTCAAAATTTGCATTCCCTTGTCCCTTCAGGGGGGAGATTTTTGCTGTTGAGCCTTTTTTACAATTCCATCCATAGGTCTACTGCTAATTCCACATCCTTGCACATTCTAAGGGGCACCTTTTTTGCTGCAATCTCACCTCCATTATGCTTATGTATAATTTTTGCTGTCAAATGCCATCATCCATTTGCACATCTATTATCTCAACTAAAGAGGGAATATTCTCAAGCCTATGCACCCAATCCTTCAAAGTTAGGGAAGGTCCATCAACAGGATCCATGGGGCTTTGCCTCCGTCATGGCCGCATTTTACTGGGGCCTTGCTCCCAGCCAGTGTTTTTCCTGTTTTCAGGTCCCTTTTACCTTACTTTTACTAGCGATTGTGGCTCCTGGCATTTAATAAATTGTGTCACTCTCCTATTCAAGTGACATTATTAACCATACTAAGTTACTGTTGATTCAAAATATGTTAAGCCTGAGAACACCAAAAATGCTCCAAAAATGCACCAATGAATGCCATTGACCCTCAGTATATGTTGGAGGATTGGATCCCGGGGTTCGAATACCAGATCAGCATATGCTCAAATCCCTTATAGTAAATGGTGTAGTGTTTACATGTAACCTACGCATGTCCTCTCATGTACTTAAAATAATCTCTAGATTACTTATACTACCTAAAGAAATGTAAATTCTGTGTAAATAGTTGTTACACTGTATTTTTAAATTTGTATTTTTTTATTTTTGAATTTACTTGAGTGGTTATAAAAAAATACTTTCCATATCTGGTTGACTTAATCCATGAATGCTGAACCTGTAGATATGAAGTGTCAACCGTATTACTCTTTGCTTCTACTTTAATTGCATAATGCTGTGTAGAGGAAAATTTGCAATACAAAAAT
The DNA here is from genome assembly GCF_000164805.1 of Carlito syrichta. Lineage (NCBI taxonomy): Eukaryota > Metazoa > Chordata > Mammalia > Primates > Tarsiidae > Carlito > Carlito syrichta. The sequence goes on from NW_007162841.1 coordinate 254,500, forward strand.
TATTACAAACTTTAAATTTTTCCCTACTTTAGGTTAGATAAACATAATCGGAAGTTGAAAGAACATCCATTGTAATAGCCCATTTATACTTACTTTTTAAATATTAAAATTATACTTTTACATGTAAAACATATTGAATGAAATATGAATATAATTTTAATCCTGTCAACACAAATACTAAATTCATAACATATATAATTTTAAAATATCCAGATAAAATATTTTCAAAATGTAACAAGATGTATTTACCCATTATTTCACTATAATTTTGGTATATATTGTTAATCATTTTCTACTTTACATATATGAGCCTACTATAAAATGTTGTTTTTATTTATTGTTTACCTTTTCTTGCCATTTTACCTTCTGAATATATTTTTCTCAGATCTTACTGGGGGCTGTTCAGAGTTTAGGTAGAGTCTAATTTTTCCTACGTTTTGAGAAATAACAAAAAAAAAAACCTACCTAATAGTTTATAAACTGATTAGTACTTACAATATATCTCTATTCTTTCCTTTTGTGTTCTCATGTGAGAAATTATTGATGACTGGTAGTCTCCTACAATGGGTATTTCTACAACATAACACAAACGAACGTTTCAAAAAGAGTTACAGTGACATGATTACTTTATTACATCTGCTCTGCCAAAGTAAGGTATCATTATTTTTATTTTGGACTGCTATGCTTTCAACAGAAGAAAATGACATTTCTTCATTTTTTTTCATAGCAAGCAAATAAAAATTTTCACTGCTGAATTTGTTTAACAGATATTTGTATTTCTCCAATAAGTTATCTTGATCTTGTCATGTTCCCTCTATTTATTAGGTAGTATTTCTGTTATTGATTTAGATGAGACTTATATATAATTTTATTCAAATGTGCACCCCTTTACTTACTTTCTTGTGTTTTAAACTATTTAATTTTAAACATATATATAAAAACTTATTGAAATGTATTTGTTAACTTTTAAAACTTTTATGATTAGCAGATAAATGATTTACTATTTATTATTTTGTTGTCAGCTGATTGATTATTTTATTGATACATTTAATTCTTTATTATGTTTAGATTCTATAACTATTTGTTTGGTTAGTGAAATGTTTTTATGTGCTAACATCATCGTCCCATAATTTTTTCTTGAATAATTATTTTTTCCAGCCAGGCTCGGTGGCTCAGCCTGTAATCCCGCACCTTGGGAGGCTGAGGTGAGTGGATTGCCTGAGCCCATGGGTTCGAGACCCACCTGGGCAACTTGATGAAACCTCATCTCTACAATAAATCAAAAAATTAGCTGGGCATGGTAGTGCATGCCTGTAATTCCAGTTATTTGGAAGGCTGAGGCAGAAGGATCGCTGGAGCCCCAGCAGGTCGAGGCTGTAGTTGCTGGGAGCGGCCACTGCATTCCAGTCTGGGTGACAGAGGGAAAAAAAATAATTATTTTTTCCAATAACTTGTAATAACACCCTACTTCACTTATATGTAATGAAAATGTAAATTATCAAAAGTAGAATAGAACTGAGGTTATAGAATCAGATGAAATTCATTTTTATTACTATCTATAAGCTGTTTACTTTTAAATTATAAAATTCTATGTGTTCTAATTTTTCAGGTAACAATATTTAATAGAGCATTTATCTGTGTAAAGTACTTAAAGATGAAATAAAATAGTGTTGACTAGTTCAAATCTTAGAACACAGTAACCTTTTAAAGATATTAAATATATTAATGACAATAATGCACTAACTTTTAATATTTTTTATTTTTATGTTCTTCTGAATTATGTATTGATTCTCTATATGTGTTGTGAATAATTTTGCCTTCCCGACCTTCTTACTACCTTTCCCTTTTCTAACAGAATGTCTCTCTTGTTCAGATTCCTCTCCTTTATCTCATATTCACCTACTTTACTGAATTAAATGGAATGACCAATATCCCATTTTCTGAGGTGGAGTGTTTCTTTGCTTCTGTGGCATAGAACAGGACCTGGAATGCAATCACACTATTTAAATACATATTGAATCTATGTACAGGAAAAACAAAATGTGTGTGCAACTGGTAATTCATCTTACTATCATAAAATGTTAAAATATGGCAAATAAGACTAATTAACAGTTAATATTCACTCTTAGGTACTCCTTTAAGTGACACATTTGTATGTGTATACACATACACGCACCCACACATTTACTAACGGATGTTGGTACTGCGTTCTACCTCATGGACTGGCAAGAAAGTTGAAACGAAGGCAAGCAGTTTTATCTGTCAACTTATCTTCTTTACCTCTGTGTATTATCATTATTAGAAAATTCAGAATTAAAGAACTTCAGTCGTTAATAACATTTTAAAGCTACTACTCACAATGCGCCTGAAACCAGACCTACTTCTAGACTTATAAGCGGACCTTGAACAATTATTGTAATACTGTAAGAAAGGAATTGACAGTAGTGGGAAACTTCAGGGGGGGGGCATACCTCATCAACAAGAGTACCAGCATAATGAACATTTATATACCTAACCCTAAATGGTACCCCACATCTTTAAAATTAAAAATAAAAAAAGTAGACTTACAATTATAACATAGAATGCTATTGTTATTGACACTAAGTAAAAATTTTTGTTACTCGAATATTAAACTGTCTTGACTGAGACCTCAAATTGACCATATAGCTTGCTGATATTGTTGCATACCTAATTAAAAAACATTGATTTGGTCACCTTGATACAGACTTGACTGGATGATGTAACTGTAAGTTGGGCAAGTCAAGAAGCAGTGAATGCTGTCATGTTGAGATTCCTGGAAATTTCAAGTTCCTGGTTGAGGCATTTATAATTCTAAGACACGACACGACACACACACACACACACACACACACACACATACACACACACACACACACACATACACACACACGCAGAAGAGGAGAGGAGAGGAGAGGAGAGGAGAGGAGAGGAGAGGAGAGGAGAGAAGAGAAGAGAAGAGAAGAGAAGAGAAGAGAAGAGAAGAGAAAACACTTTCTACCAGTCCAATGCTCACCCAACCAACAAATCTAAATATTGCTAGCCAAGCAGTATAGCTCCTAATATGAGTCTTTTTGTTTTATAAGATCTACTTCTTGTTTACTCCATTCATCTTATTTCTGAGAATCTACCTTTATTCTGCACTATATCAAATTATCTTCTTGGTAATAATACTTTTACTCTTTTTTTTTTCTTTAACATTCTGGAGATACCACCAAGATTACCTGATCACCATACCTATTGGTATAAATCAACCAGTGACACCTGAAATATATAGCTCATGGGCCCATCAATAGTAGTTTCAATATTTCTTTTTTTACTTATTTGAGTGAGTACCTTATGGTGATCATTAATTTTTTACTCTCACTGAATTTTTTCATATTATTTCTCTTGAGGTTCTACTTATTCTGATTCACAGTCCTCTGGCCTAGGTGTGAATACATAAAGAAAATTTAATTGCTTATCTGAATGCCTCAAAAAGAGGGTTTTTCCTCAATGTCTGATCTGTTCTGTTAGTTGATCTGTGTCTTGCCAGAGAGTTTCTTAAATAGCTCATTGTTTGGAATGTCACCTATTCCATCTCTTGGATTCAGGGTCTAGTAGTAAATCAGAACACTAGCCTGGTCTCAGCTGCAGAAAGAAGAAAGTGCCTTGTACACAAGTGTCTAGCAGTAGTTGACATGATCTTCCTTTTGATATTTATAATAACTTTTCTGTCATTTCAAAAACATCAACACTACCACTCATCAGTATCCCTGTGGCTTATATTTGTTTGCTGCAAGTCAAATTCATGCACATAGCTAACAAAAAAAGCACACATATATCAAAAATGTTTAGAATTAAATTTTGAAAAACTTTTAATTTTCTGCAATGTCTTACACTTCTGCTGCATCTTAGGACAAAAAAAAATGCTCTGCCAATCTACCATGGTCTCTTTATTTGAGTGTAGGCCATAGTATATAAGTGCTTCAGTAACAAAAAGTTAACTTTATTAGAGAATCTATTAGTAATTACTAACCAAAAAGCAGTCAGTTTTCAAGTTAATATTTTATAACTGTACCACTTATTTTTTCTGCCTTCTCTATCCCTGTTCTTCTACAATTAATGACCTGCTGCCACCATGTCTTACAGAGCAATAATATTCTGACTTTGCAGAGGACTAAGACTTTGCCATTTTTTCCCAACATCATTCTCTTCATGGGGTTTCCCAAACTCATTATTTCCCCTGTATCTGATATCCCTGTATCCTCTTTTGTTGAGCTTAATCACAGTAAGGGGGAAACTATTCCACAATTCCTATTAAGGATTTACACCCTCACTGCAGGAAAAGTTGATGCCATTGTTTTTGAAAACTGGTCACAAGTAAAGCTCCATACTGCAGTAAAATGATTTTTTAAACCTACTGAAAAGCAACACATTTTCTGGGGTTGAAACATTTTCTACTACTAAAGTCCAGTTTTGCTAGACTTTTATTCACTTTTAAATATAATAGATTTTTTCCATCAGAAAGTTAAAATGGTTCCAAATAGTAGGATGAAATCCACCTGAAAATTATTAGGACATCACAATTGGATAGAAATGTATAGACACTGAAGAAATAGGAAAGCTTCAGGATATCCTAAATGTCTTACTTATTTGAGTACATTGGACCAGCATTTAAAATTGAGGTACATGGGGGGATTCCAAGATGGTGATGGAGATGGTTGGAGTGCATGAGTCTCTTCATAAATGAACAGGCGAAGGGACCAGTATTCACCTTAGGGTGTCAGCAAAAGTTGTGTGAATGTGTGATTGAGTGGAGACGTGGAAAGGAGAGGACTGAGATCTCCTGTATAAGCAGCTGCACAGGGCAGCTCAGCCAGTGCTTTAGCCCAGAGGCAGGCACCATCTCTACAGCACCATGCAGAAAGGAAAAAAGAGAAGATTAAAATGGTAAAAATCATCTGCAACAGGTGCCACCTGCCACTGCAGCCTTCATCCCAGGTCAGACACCAGCAACACGAACTACAAGAAAATATACCAGAGTAACCTGACCAGAGTCCCAGCCAAGGATACCCTGATGCCCCATCCCCCAACTGAAGCATTTGTGGTCCGCCCAAGGCAGCCCTATAGAAGAACCAGGCCCTGGATCATAACAAAATGGCGGTGAATTTTAGAGACCCAGCACCTTTTTTCCAGTGATCCACAAGATGTGTGACTCAGTTGGGCAACTTTCTGAGCAACACACATGGACAGACCTGAACATAAGTGGATCAACTGGGGCGGTTGACAGCCTTCCCCTAACTCCACAGTGTAAACAGGAGGTTCGATTTGAGACATATGCAGTTTGCACTGCAACCTAAGGACCTAGCCTTTTCTCACAGCTGATGAATAGGGGTGAGTTTTAAAGTGACCCTACACCATTTCCCCAGTGATTTGTGAGACCTGTGACTCAGGCGAGTGATGTTAGGATCAGCACACATGGAAAGGGCTAAACAGGCGGATCAGCCAGGGACACCTTCCAACATCTCCACAATCAAAGGAGTGAACAGGGGCACAGATTTAAAAGTTGGAATCTCCTTCCTTCTGAAATTCCTCCCCTCTGCCACCAGCTAAGAGAAGCAGTACTTGGGTCACTCCTACAAGAAACCTGAAGTCTTGAAACTGCAGAAAGAGGGTGCTCAAGAATTGCATAAGTTTGTTGTTGTTGTTGTCATTGTTGTTTTAGACGTTTCTGTTTGTTTGTTTTGTGCTGATTTTTTTTTGTATCTGCATGACTCTGCCTTTTTTGCTTATATATAGCTTGTCAGGAGTGGGCGTTTCATTCTGTTTTACCCCTTCTCCTTCTTTCTGTCCAATAAGGCTATATATAAGTGTGAACATTTCCTCATATTATTGATTTTAGTTTCCTTGTGGTTTTTGTTTGTTTGTGTACTGTTTTTTTAAAAACTTCTTTCTCTGTTTTTTTTTCTTCTTTCATTTTATTTTGTTTTTGTTACTATTTTTGTTTGGTTTTCTCTCCCTCTTTCTTTTCCTCTCTCTCTTTGCTTGACTTCCTGTTTGCCAGTTTGTATCTTTTTCCTTCTCTCCTTTGTTCTTTCCATTGTCATCCTCTCCAAATTTCCTCTTTATTAATTCCTTTCCCTTCCTTCATGTTATTTTATACCAAGAGGAGATACATACAGTCCCATTGTATGGATATACTCTAAGGTAGTGGGAAGTAGACCCCTGTGGACCCACATACCAATCAGCAAATGTTGTGATCGTCAGAAAGTTTTGAATTTTAGCAGCCCCTAATACACCTCATTCAAATCTCAAATCTGCAAGGGAGTAACATAGCTCCTCTACTACTATTTGGTTCTAGAAATCGAACTAGTCCAGAGGCCATATTCAAGGGAGAATAGGGAGTTATGCAAAAAGAAGTAAAAACTACTCCTTTTCTCACTGAGCAATCGAAGTAAGAAAAAAAAGAAAACCACCACAAATGGAGAAAAACCAAAGAGGACCACAGGCACCACACAAAGTCCAAAGAGAACAGTCCATGAATATACAGACTTTGGAACTCAAACAATGAAGAGCACCCAGATTGACTGATCTCAGACTACACATGCTAAGATCAAGGAATTGGTGTAAAAGATGAATGAGAACTAAGAAAAATAAGATGAAAACATGAAAACTAATGACTGAGATGCAAACTATAAAGAATACAGTAAATAAAACAATAATAAACTGACAAGCATGGAAAGCAGAATTAACTAAGCAGAGAAAAGAATCTCAGAACTTGAAGACCCAAATCTGGAACTAGCCCAATCTGTTAAAAACGTAGAAAGAAAATTTAAAAAGATGGAACAAAGCTTTCAGGAGATGCGTGACTATATTAAGAGAACAAACCTAAGACTGACAGGTATCCTTGAAGCAGATAAGGAAAATGAGAGCAGCCTGGAACAAACATTCTAAGAGGTCAACCAAGAAAACTTCCTGCATCTCATCAGAAACATGACAATCCTAATGGAAGAGATACAGAGAACCCCTGCAAGACATCAAATAAGAAGAATAACTCCTAAACACATAGTAATTCACTTATGCAAAGTAAGTATAAAAGAAAAAACTCTAAAGGCAGAAAGACAGAAGGTCAGATTACCTACTGGAGAAGACCAATCAGAATAGCAGCAGATTTATTTACAAAAACACTGCAGGCTAGAAGAGAATGGAGCCCAAAATTCAAAACACACAAAGAAAAACAATTCTAACCAATAATTTTCTATCCAGCTAAGCTAAACTTCATCAGTGATGGAGAATTGAAATCCTTCCCAGACATTCAATTTCTCAGAAAGTATGCTGCCACCAGACCAGCTTTACAAGAGAAACTTAACAAGGTATTAGCACAAATGAAAGAAAAAAAGAACAACCATGTTCCTTCCAATAATATAAGAAAACAAAAAACCAATAAAGTATGCATCATCATGACTGCAAGATTGAAAACACAAACATAAATCAACCCAAAACATCAAAGGAAAACCCACAAACAAATAAGTAAACAAACAACAATAAAGTCTGTAAAAGGCTCATGACAGGGATGAACTCTGACAACTCAATAATAAGCCTGAATGTAAATGGATTAAATGCACCACCAAAAAGGCATAGAATGGAAAACTGGATAAAGAAACATAATGCAACAATATACTGCCTTCAGGAGATGCACCTCACCAGAAGGGACACTCATAAACTCAAAGTTAGAAGGTGGAAAACAAATTTTCCAGCAAACAGAACATAAAAGAAAGCAGGAGTTGCAATCTTAATATCATACAAAACAACCTTTAAGCTATCAGAAATTTAAAAAGATAAAGAAGGATACTACATAATGATAAAAACTTCAATTATTCAATAAGAAATATCAATCCTGAACATATATGCACTAAACACAGTAACACCAATTTTTATAAAGCAGTTACTAAGTAAACTTAAAAAAGATATTGACTCTAACACTATCATAATTGGGGACTTTAATACCCCACTATCTACCCTAAATACATGATTGAGGCAAAAAATCAACAAGGAGATCTGGAATCTCAACCTGGTGCTTGACCAAATGGACCTAATAGATAACTACAGAATACTCCACCCAACAACCACAGATTACACATTCTACTCATCACCTCATGGAATGTACTCCATGATCGACCACATCCTTGGCCATAAATCATGTACAAACAAATTTCAAAAGATCAAAATACTGTCATGCACCTTCACAGACCAGTGGGATAAAAATAAATGTCAACACGAAGAAGGTTACCCCAAAACCCACAAAGTCATTGACACCAAACAGTATGATATTGAAAAACTAGATCAACAGGAAAATCAAAGAAGAAATTAAAAGATTCCTGTAGACAAATGAAAATGAAGGAACATCTTATCAAAACCTCTGGGATGCCGTGAAAACAGTACTTAGAGAGGAATTTATATCTTCAAAAACACATATTTAAAAAATGGTAAGATCACAAGTTAACAGTCTAACAAATCACCTAAGAAAACTGGAAAAACAAGAACACCAAAACCGTAACTTCAGCAGAAGACTCCAGATTACCAAGACAAAAGTCCAAATACAGGACACAGAAAACAAAAACATCATAGAAAAAATCAACAAAACAAAAAGTTGGTTTTTTGAAAGGATAAACAAGATTAATGGATGTTGGGAGCTGGCCATGGAGGCCCACCTGAATGTTAGGGATCAAGGTGGGCTGTGGACCCTGAGACCACTAGGATGTGTTCAGGAGCTATTGGCTCATTTCCTCTTCCCTTTTTTGGTATTTAGCACATCTCATTAGAAGGAACTTTGCACAGTGCTGAAGAGAAGTTTTTCTCAGCTCAACACCATGTTTGATGGTTTCATGCCAATAAAATTAAAAAGGGGAGATGTTGGGAGCCGGCCACGGAGGCCCACCTGAACATTAGGGATCAAGATGGCCGTGGACCCCGAAACAACTAGGATGCATTCGGGAGCTGTTGACCCCATTCCCTCCTCCCTTTTTCATTTTAGCCAAAAGGATCTCTGCCTACCTAAGCTGAAGGCTCTGTGACTGTGACAGACATGGCTCACTCTAGAAACTCATTGTTCCTGTTTCCCATGAACTGCAGTTTCAGCTTAGGTATTAGATATAATTCAATCTCAGGCCACATTTGGGAGACTTCTATACAGTACAAGCTTCTTTATAAGATTTTAAATTATAATGGTAGAATTAGTATATACATATGGAGAGCTGTTTTCAGCTTTAGATGGTATAGATGATTATCTAGAGTTACCAGAAATGGCCCAGCACAAAGTTTGTGCTGGGCCACATTCCTAAGGGCCCAGCGTGTACTTTGGACTGGGCTGCATTCTTTTAAACTGGTTTTTAGCTACAGTTAGTGTAGGGTTTTTCTACTTATTATAGAAATTGAATTTATTTTTTTCATGGAAAGTATTGTAGAATAGCTTATGCTACATCAGTGAATTATGTTAGCTCAAGCATGATCATACATGATATTTTGAGGTTTAATAAGAATACAACTAACTTTAGAAATTTCATTGTTCCCATTTTCTTCTATTGTGGTTTTGGCCTTAGTACAATTAACAGTTTATATTTGGGTTTTATGTTAGAAGCTTTATTGCTGATGTTCAACTTTATATATTAGGATTAGGAATTAGAAACTTTTATAGAAATTAAGATAGATAAATAGGATTTTAGAATAGCCATTTTGTTAAGAGATTGTAATCAATTGTTCCTAGAAATGGCCCAGCATGATCTTTGGACTGGGCCACATTCTTTAGGAACTGGTTTGAGCTATAATTAAGAGTTTCTATAGCATAGGTAAAATTAGCACAAAATAGAAAGGAATTAGGATTTAAGTTAGTCATTAGGTGTTGTGTATGCATAAGTTTTAAAAGTTATTGATTATTTGAATATTATGATGTTAAAATTGTTATATTGCTTTTAAGGAACATTAACCAAGCATAAGGAACAGTGAGATAATTTTAGGATTGTCCTTCCTCATGCTTGAAAAAACGCCTGGTGGGTGAGGGATGCCCCTCATCCACCTGGCTTTGTGTTCACGTAATAATCTTGCTATTTAATTGGGATTGTCCTTCCTCATGCTTAAGGAAACACCTTGTGGGTGGGGGACACCCCTCATCTACCTGGCTTTGTGTTCACGTGAAAGTCTTGTGATTTAACCTGTGAAAATTTGGGATAAAAGACTCATGGTTGGTCTCATTAAACAGCTTCTGCACTAGACAGAGTCCAGTCTCTTTCTTTCTCTTTATATTTATCCCTCCATCTTTCTTTCTTTTAATATCTATCCCTCCTACAGAATCGGCTTCTGCACTAGATAGAGTCCAGTCTCTGTCTTTCTCCCCTATTTCTTTCTTTCTTTTATTATCTATCCCTTCAAGTTTTGCCGATGCCCCCACATCTTTCCAGGGACTCCCCAAAACCTGCAGGTGTTGACCCCCTGCAAATGGACCTTTAGCAAGACTGACCAAGAAAAATAGAGAAAAAAGTCCAAATGAACACAATCAGAAATGCAAAAGATGAAGTCACAGCTGACCCCAAAGAAATATAAAAGATTATCAGAAATTACTATGTACACTTGTACAGAAACAAACTCAAAAACTTAAGCAAAATGGAGAACTTTCTGAGAGTTCCTCTGCTATTATTCGGCTACAAAAATCAAACTAGTCCAGAGGCCATATACAAGGGAGAATAGGGAGTTGTGCAAAAAGAAGTAAAAACTACTCCCTTCTCACTGAGCAATGGAAATAAAGAAGAAGAAGAAACACACACACACACACACACACACACACACACACACAAATGAAGAAAAACCAAAGAGGACCACAGGCACCACACAAATTCCAAAGAGGATAGTCCCAAGGTGGAAACAAGAAGAAATTGAGATCCTAAATAGATCACTAACAATCCAGGAAATTAACTATGTCATAAGAAAACTACCTACAAAAAAAAAACTCTGGACCAGATGGTTTTCTAGCAGAATTCTATAAAACATACAAGGAGGAACTGATCTCAATCCTCTTGAAAGTATTCCAGGCAATTGAGAAAGACAGAAGTCTCCCCAAATCATTTTTATGAAGATAAAATCACATTGATACCCAAACCAGGGAAACAGCCAACAAAGAGAGAAAACTATAGGCTATCTTTGATGCACATAGACGCAAAACTTCTCAACAAGATTCTAGCAAACTGGATCCAACAACACATCTCAAAAATCATCCACCATGACAAAGTAGGCTTCATCCACAGGATGCAGGGCTGGTTCAGTATCCACAAGACCATAAATGTAACTAAATACATCAATGGATGTAAAAACAAGAATCATATGATTATATCATTAGATGTAGAAAAAGTATTTGATAAACTCCAGCATCCCTTCTTGATAAAAACCCTTGAACACATAGGTATAGATGAAACATACCTGAAAATAGTAAGAACCATCTATGATAAACCCACAGTAAACATACTGCTAAATGGACAGAAATTAGAAGCATTTTCCCTGAAAACGAGAACAAAACAAGGCTGCCCACTTTCACCTCTCCTGTTCAACACTGTATCAGAAGTCCTAGCTAGAACAATTAGACAAGAGAAGGAAATCAAGTGTTCAAAATAGGAAAAAAGGAAGTTGTTATCCTTCTTCACAGATGATATGATCCTATACCTTGAAAACCCAAGAGAATTTGTCAAAAACCTCCTTGCACTGATAAAGGACTTTGACAAATTCTCTTATAAAATAAGCATGCAAAAACAGTCACATTCCTATGCACCAAAAATAAACAGACAGAAACTAAAAAAAAGCACAATCCCATTCACAATAGCCACACACACACACACACACACACACACACACACACACACACACAAGAAATATGTTGACATCTTCCTAATGAAAAAAGTGAAAGACCTTTACAGTGAAAACTACAAACCACTGCACAAAGAAATCCAAGAAGACACAAACAAATGGAAAAATATTCCATGCTCATGGATTGGAAGAATTAACATTGTTAAGATGTTCATCCTACCAAAGGCAATCTATAGATTTAACACAATACCTGTTAAATTACCAACATCATTCTTCTCAGACCTGGGAATGATAATACAGAAATTCATATGGAAATATAAAAGACCATGAATAGCCAAAACAATCCTTAGCAAAAGGAATAGCAGGAGGTATCACACTTCCATACTTCAAACTCTATTATAAAGCGACAATAATCAAAACAGCCTAGTATTGGTACCAAAACAGGCGTATAGAACAATGCAACAGAATATAGAGTCTGTAAGCAAAACCTCAATTTCTCAACCAATTCATCTTTGACACAGCCTCCACCAACAACCAATGGGGAGAGGAGAACCTTTTTCAGTAAATGGTGCTAGGAAAACTGGCTGACTACATGCAGAAGACTGAAGCAAGATCCCTACCTATCACCATACACAAAAGTCACCTATAAATGAATGAAAAACCTAAATGTAAAACTGCAAACTATATGAATCCCAGGAGAAAATGCAGCAAACACCCTTATGAAAATTGGAATAGGCAACCAGTCCTGATCATCTGTCCAAAAGTGAATACCATAAAAGATAAGATCGACAAATGGGACTTCATCAAACTGAAATGCTTCTGCAAAGCAAAAGAAACCATCAAGAGAGTGGGGAGACAGTCCACAGAATGGGAAAAAATATTTGCAAACTGTATATCTGACAAAAGCCTAACATCTAGGATCTACAAGGAACACAAATGTGCTGATAGGAAAAGATCCAAACAATCCTGTTAAAAGCGGGCAAAATATATTAATAGACACTTCTCAGAAGAAGACATATGAGCATCCAACAGATAACATGAAAAATTCCTCAGCCTCACTAATCATCAAAGAAATGCAAGTTAAAACCACAATGAGTTATCACTTAACTCCAGTCAGGATGGTCAACATCAATCAAAAAACAACAGGTGCTGGAGAGGCTGAGGGGGAAAAGGGATCACTTTTACATTGTTGGTGGGAATGTAAACTAGTACAACCTCTGTGGAAAACAGTGTGGCGATTTCTAAAAAATTTGAAAATCAACCTTCCATTTGACCCAGCAATCCCCATTATGAAAATATACCCAGAGGAACTCAAATCACTATCATAAAGACACATGCATGTGTATGTTTATTACAGCATTATTCACAATAGCAAAAACATGGAACCAACTGTACTGCCCATCAAAAGTGGACTGAATAAAGAAAATGTGGTATATTTACATGATGGAATATTATGCATCCATAAAGAAGGACAACATTATGAACTTTGCAGCAAACTGATGGAATTAGAGTCTATAATGCTCAGTGATCTATCACAGAACAAAGATCTGAGTATCACATGTACTCACTCATTAGTGGACCCTGAACATATATAATAATACCATAAAAAAGGGATTGGCAGTAGTGGAACATTGCCAGGGGAGAGGAGTACACATTAATAAGGGTACCCACACTTTACCTGTATGATGACCTGTATGTACCTAACCCTCATTTGTATCCCACATTTTAAAAATAAAAATAAAATAAAATTGAGGCACATGATTCTGAATCAGTAGAAGAATTTCAGAAATAGTTGTTGAAATATCTGGACAAAAATTTTGGCATAATTTATTAATAAGCCAAGACTAGAAGTAGATTAGTAAGAAGAACTTGAGTGGAAAGTATGAACATCAAAAAATAAAATAAAATAAAATACTGTTCAGAAGCTAAGATAGTAATCTAATGAGTCAATTTAAGGATTCAACAATACCCCACTTATATGAATCAAATTAATATATTCACTTGTTTTTCTTGACAATTCTAATGAAGTTAAAATGATTGTTCAGGACAGGATGATGCATTAATAAGTGTAAGGGTGGATTCTCTTTCTGCCTAAATTTTGCTGCTTATGCCAAATGTTCCTTAAAAGGCAAATATTATAGAGATAGTGAGCATCTCAAATGAATCTATGATCTTAGCAGTCTCACAACTTTAACACCCTCAAGCAGATCATTGTAAAAAGACCATGGCTTTCTATTTTGTAACTCTACTCCTGCTAATTTATTAGGTCAAATTTGTGAAAATAGAGCCTCTTAAGTAGGTAGATGTCTACATATCCCAAAAGAATAGATTGTATAAAAGCAAATTATACCAATCATGCAAACTTCAATTTCTGTGTCCCCAGTGACCTCTACAAATCAAATATTAGATCAGTTACCCTCTATTCTTTGGGCCAAAGATTTTATTGAATGAAGCAGAATACATTTAGTTAACTTTATTAAAATTAAAATTATTCCATATAAACCCTTGTCTGAATTATACTTCCATGTGCTTTGAAACCTAAAGCCAACTCAGGAAGAAGACCCATTATTGAGACTTTATCAGAAAAAGGACGTATTGCGCCATGCATCAGTTCTTGCAGTACTCCCATATTTCCAGTTAAGGTGTCTAATGTAAAGGACTACTTATCTGCACAAGGCCTTAGGGCAATCAATAGAACTGTGATCTTAGATTCCCTGGAGCTCCTAACCACTGAGTAAACACTTTAAGGTGACAGATTTATTTACAATCTTATTTAGATACTAGTAGGTGAGGGCAGTCAGTATTTTTTTGTTTTTGTTTTTGTTTTGGGCAGGCTGATCAGCAATATACCTGCTTGGCTATGCTTGAGGTATTTATGGAAACTTTCTTATATTTCTCTCAATGTCTAAATAACAATCACAGATTTGACTTTTGCTAGAGGACACACCTTAGAATGCTATGTGGATGATTTAGTACTGTGCTTTCCTGAAGTAGTTTACAGGAGAACTCCATATATATCTCAAGAATATTTGTGAAAGAGAGTCATAACACATCCAGAGGACTTTTTTTCTTTGTTATTGATCTGTCTATGACAACTTTGGATATCCCTAATTATTCTAAATTATTCTGTATTTTTGTTGATAAAAGTGAAGATTTTTAATTAGGACTATTAACACGATAAGATGGTTCATACTAGACCTATTGCGATTAGTTTAAACCTTCATTCAAAATCTAAGGTCTGCTTTTTCTCCTTGTTAGTGCAGATACTTGTCACTAACTTTACAGGTTGCACATGCTAAGAAATCTGGTTGAATTTCTTACTGACTATGTGAAAATTTGTGAAAACAAAATTTTGTCTATCATCATTAAATTTTATTAAAAATTTAATCCTGCAATTTTACTCCTTCTAGATAGAGAACCACATGACTATTTAACGATAATTCAAGAATTAAGCATATCCAAGTATAATTTCACATATCCTTGTTATTCAATCTTAAAATTAATATTGTTTTATGTTACTCTTCTTAAAAATGACAAAGGCATTCCCATGGATGGGATATGCTATTACCACTGAACTTTCAGTTGCCAATGATGCTCAACTTTTAATTTTTAATCTGCTCAGGTAACTAATCAGAACACTTTCAGTTTGAGAATGAACTTTGGAAATAGTTTAAAAAGTAAATATACAATCGATATGCTTTCAGAGCTTTGTGTCAATTGGCAACGTGTAATTTCAATATGTAGGTCAATTGAAAATGGTAAATAAGTCATTAATTCTTTAAAAAACTATTCAATATACCAAAGAGATATCTGTAAATAAACTATAACCTTATATAACAGACCACCCCAGAAGCTAAGGACAATGCATTGCCTGACTTCTTTGGTAAGCAAGTGACATTTACCCAACTAGTATATTAGGTGCTAATAAATTCAGAATAATTATGATTGACTCAGAGCAATAAGCTCAACATCCTGAAAAAAAAATTAGAATATATTCACTTTATTACTAATGATGGATCTTGGTGATTTTATCATGGATTTTTAGAAACATCACATTTTACCCAGTGGATTCTGGTCAAATTATTCCTTTATTGCTCTTTACATAATTTAAAAAAAGGTAGCTTCTACATGTCTCATCTGTAAGCAACAAAACCCCAGGGATATGTAAGAATGAGAAATAATTCAGAGCTTCATCCTCAAAGTCTTATTGAGCATTTACAAACTAATTACATGCAACTGCACAAGTCTTTAGATTCTGAATCCATGTTTGCTCTTGTTTATAGAGTTTCTTGTTGGAGAGAAGATGTTCACTGATAGAGGACTATAGCTGACAAGTTGGAAAACATATGACTCTTTTTTGTTTGTTTTTTATTTATCTTTCTTAACATATGGGGTACAATTCAAGATTAGATACATAAGTGATCATGATACAGGTGAAGTTTGGGCCTCCCTTTGATCCTCACTTTGCATGATTTGAGACCAGGGACCCTTATTAGTGCTATGCACCTCACTCCCTCCTCTGGCAGTGACCCACTACTGACAATCCCTTTTATGTAGTGTTATGATAAATGACCATTTATGAGTGAGAACATGCGGTACTTAGTTCTTCATTAGACACATCACTGAGTATGGCAGACTCTAATCACTGAGTATGATGAACTCTAAATTAATCCAAGTTGCTCTGAAGTTCGTAATTTTGTCCTTCTTTATAGCTGCATAATAATCCATCAAGTATATGTACCATATTTTTTAAATCCAATCCACTTGGGATGGTTGGTTCCATGTTTTTGGTATTATGAATAGTGCTGCAATAAACATCTGTGCTCTGGTATTTTTTTTTTTTGTCGAATGATTTGAATTACTCCAGGTATATTCCCAAAAAGAGGATTGCTGGGTCATATGGAAAGTGAATTTTTAAATCTTTTAGAAATTGTCACACTGTTTTCAACAGAGCTGTACTAGATTACACTCTCAACAACAGTGTAGAAGCATTCCCTTTTCTGTGCATCCTCTTGATCATCTGTTGTTGGGTTTGTTTTTTATTTGAGTTATTAATGAAGGCCATTCTGACTGGAGTTTGGTGGTGTCTAGTGTAGTTTTGATTTGCATGTATTTGATGATTAGTGAGGTGGAGCATTTTTTTCATGTATCTGTTGGCTGCTCACATGTCTTCTTTTGAGAAGTGTCTATTCATATCTTTTGTGCACTTTTTAATAGGGCTGTTTGCCTTTTTTTCTTTTGGCATGTTTGACTTCCTTGTACATTTTGGATGTTAGGTCTTTACCAGATATACAGTTAGCAAATTTATATATTTTTTTCCATTCTGTGGGCTGTCTCTCCATTCTCTTAGTGGTTTCTTTTGCTGTGCAGAAGCTTTCAGTTTGATGAGATTCCATTTGGCTGTCTTACCTCTTATGGCATGGGCTTTTGAGGTTTTGATCAGGAATTGTTTGCTTATTCCAATTTCTGTAAGGGTGTCTTCTTACATCTATTTAGAGTTGATTTTTGTGTATGGCAATAGGTAAAGGTCTTGCTTCATGCTTCTGCATGTGGTCAGTCTGCTTTCCCAGCACCATTTACTGAGTAGGTAGTACTCAGTACTCTCCCCAATGGTTATTGGTGGAAACTTTGTCGAAGATGAGTTGGTAAAGAAATTAAAGTATTGCTTTTGGAATCTCTATCCTGTTCTGTTGGTCTATATGCTTGTTCTTGTACCAATACCAGGCTGTTTTCATTATTATATTTATATAAAAAAGTTTTAATCCAGGAGTGTGATACCCCTCACTTTGTTTCTTTTGCTAAGGATTGTGTTGTCTGTTTGTGGTCAATTATGTTTCCATATGAATTTCTGTCTTGTTGTTTCCAGGGCTGAGAAGAATGATGTTGGTGACTTCATGGGTAGTATATTGAATCTGCAGATTACCTTTAACACCATTAACTCTTACAATCCATAGGCCTAAGACATTTTTCCATGTGCTTGCGTCTTCTTTGGTTTCTCTGAGCAGTGTTTTGTAGTTTTCATTGTAAAGGTCTTTCACTTCTCTGGTTAGGAAAATGCCGAGGTATTTCATTTTTTGCAAGGCTATTGTGAATGGGATTGTGCTTTTGATTTGGTTTTCTGCCTGTGTCTTGTTGGTGTATAAGAATACAACTGTCGGAGTTCCAGTAAGATGGTGACAGCATAGGTGGAATTGTGAGATTCTCTAAAGATGAGTTCCCAAAAAGATTCTTACTTTCCTTCCCCCACCCCCGTGTCCACCGCTAGCCACACTGGCCACACTGGTCAGAGGTCCAGAGAACCTTGGTCCCACACAAGGCGAGATATTGTGGCCCTCGGCTGCTGCTGCTCCACTATACATGGCCCCTGCCTGGCCACACAGGAATCTCAACTCCCTTCCCAGTTACATCGTCTTACCTGGCACCAAGTCACTGCCTGTGGAGGCCTTTGGATACCGCCTTGTGTAAATCTGGGTTCCCTTGCTGGCTACACTGATCTGCCCAGCACTCAACTGCCTCCAGCTCCCACCCTGACTGGGCTCCCAGCCCAGCTTCCTGGTGCTCACTCCTCAGAGTTCTAGCTCCCTGCCCTGGGTTCTGGGCCCCCACCCAACCCTATTTCAAGTCACTGTCACCCAGGGAGGCTCTAGGTGCTGCCCCTCAGAGATTCCAGCTGCATTTCTGACTGAAGTACCCTGTGAGGGGCCCAAAACCACTCTCACTGATCACCACCTGCTCTCTGGTCCCACCCTGACTGTGGTACCCAGCATACGACTCCATGCTTGTATAAGGGAACAGCATATCTTAAGGAGGTGCTGATCAGTCACTCTCAAGTCCAGAAGAGGGAACTCGCAGCTTCCTCCTCCACCCCAGGCTGCTGGTGGCACATCAGAACCAGCGCCAGCTGTGCAGCTGATTCCTGGTGCCTCACATGCCACCACAGCCCATCATAGTGGATCGTCCAGGGACCCAAATGAGCAGAGAGAAAGGATCCACAAAAGAGGAGCTGCCCACCTCGGCCATTTTCAAGGCAGAGATTTGCATTGCCCCGCCCACCTATGAGCAGCCTCCACCTCGGTTTCTAAGGTAACGTCACTAAACAGTAGATAAATCCCCTCCTCTGTGCTGAATCAGATGCAGGCAACTCAGCCTTGCAGACCTCACAGGCAGCAGGCTAAAAGAACAAACCCAAGCTGCAAGTAAATCTATCTGCCTGCAACAAAAGCAAAGGGGAGAAGCTGGGGATCAGAGCTGAAGAGACTTTAGACACTCAGGAAAGATTCCAGAGCTAGTCTGATTTCTTATTTTGACTTTTGATTTTATCATTTTGACTGTTTGTTTTGCTCATTTTTGTTAGCTTTTTGACTTAGACTACCTGTTTGTGTTGGGGAAAATGCATCAAAAGGCATGAGTTTATTGGACTGTCTTTGTGTAGTTACCAGTATACTTTAGGGAATTTTGTTTTTGTGTCTTTTTCAATTCTCTCTGGCCTTGGGTCTCTATTTCACCTGTTAGTTGGTATGTATGTCTGTTTTCCCTCTCACTCTTCTCTCTTTCTAACTTCCTACTGATGCCCCCTTCCATTATTTTCCTCTTTCGTATCTCCTTTTGTTCCAAGGACCAAACTTACATCATGCTACACAGACGGATTGTAAGGCAGTGGGAAATAGGTTCCAGTGTGCCCATAAACCTATTTGTGAATACTGAAATCATCAGATAGATTCTGAATCACAGCTTCCCCCTCAATTAAACCTCAAATCTGCAAAAGGTACAGCCCCCAGCCCACACTCCAGCCTCAAAAGTGAACAAAGCCAGAGGACCCTCATAAGGAAGAACAGGATATTGCACAAGTGAAGCAAAAGCTACCCCACCTTCCCTGAAAAACAGAATTAAAGAAGGGGAAGGAAAGAGGGACAGAGAGAAAAATCTACGCAAATGAAGAAAAGCAAAAAGAATAATATGGGTCTCTCCCAGACCCCTGGGAGGGCAGACACTGAGAAAACTGACTTCGGAATACAAACAATGAAGAGTCCCTAGAATGACTGGTCTCAAACTACAAACTAGATATCAAGACATTAATGGAGAAATTGAAAAGAATTTAGGAGAGACAAGAAGAAACTAGGAAGGAGTTTATAACTGAGATAACAATAATAAAGAATACTATGAATGAAATAAATAACAAACTGATAAGCATGGAAGCACAATTAGCCAAGCAGAAGAATCTCAGAGCTTGAGGAGCAAAATATAGAACTAACTCAAACTGTCAAAAACACAGAAAACAAGCTTTAAATGACAGAACAAAACATTCAAGAGATGAGCAATTACTTCAAGAGAAAGAAGCTAAGAGTAATTGGCCTTCCTGAAACAGAAAGAGAAACAGAAACTACCTTGAAACAAACATCCCATGAGATTATTGAAGAAAACTTCCCTCATCTTAACAGTGACATGAAAATTCACACAGAAGAGATTCAGAGAACTCCTGTGAGACAACAAATGAGAAGACCAACTCCTAAACACATAATAATTCACCTGAACAAAGTAGATATAAAGGAAAAAGTCCTAAAGCCAGCAAGAGAAAAAGGCCAGATCACCTACCATGGAAGACCAATTAGAATAGCAGCAGATTTATCTACAGAAACCCTGCAGGCTAGGAGAGCTTGGAACTCTATCTTCAAAGTCCTGAAAGATAAACAATTTCAACCATGAATAACCTACCCAGCCAAGTTTAGCTTCATCAGCAAGGGAGAATTAAAATCTCTCCCAGATACCCAACCCCTAAAAACTTACACTGCCACCAGACCACCTCTACATGAAACACTTAAGAAAGTACTAAACACAGAAGAAAAGGAAAAATGAGCAATGTTCTTCACAAGGGTATAGGAAAAAGAGTAAAATATACATGAACCAACCCCCAAACCAAAAGAAAGACAACAAACCAGGAGGAATAACACCAACAACTCTATAAGAACTTTATGATAGGGACCAACTCTCATATTTCAATAATTAGCCTGAATGTAAATGGACTAAATGCACCACTGAAAAGATATAGAATAGCAAAATGGATAAAATATCACCAGGCAACAAAATACTGCCTTCAAGAGACCCATCTCACTAGAAAGGACATGCACAGACTTAAAGTAAGAGATGGGAAACAAATTTTCAGGTGAACGGAACACAAAAGAAAGGAGGAATCACAATCCTAATTTCAGACAAAATACCATTTAAGCTGCCAAAAATTTAAAAAGATACAGATGGCTACTACATAATGATAAAAGATTCACTCCATCAAAAGAAATATCTATCCTAAACATATATGCACCCAACTTAGGAGCGCCAACTTTCATAAAGCAGCTTCTAGGAAAACTAAAGAAAGATATTGAATCTAACACTATCATAACTGGGAACCCCACTCACAACCCTAGACAAAAAATCAGCAATGAGATCTGGAACCTTAATGTGACTCTTGACCAAATGGATTTAATTGATACCCACAGAACACTTCACCCAACAACCACAAAATATACATTCTACTCAGCACCACATGGAATGTACTCTAAGATAGACCACATACTTGGCCATAAATCAAGCATAAACAAATATCAAAAGTTCGAAATTTTGTCATGCACCTTCTCAGACCACAGTGAAATAAAAGTAAACATCAACACCAACAAGATTCCCCCCAAACCAACAAAGACATGGACACTAAATAGCATGATGTTAAACAACTCCTGGGTCAACAATGAAATCAAAACAGAGATTAAAAGATACCTGGAAACAAATGAAAATGAAGAGACGTCTTACCAAAATCTCTGGGACAGCATGAAAACTGTAGTAAGAGGGGAACTCATATCCCTACAAATGCACATGAAGAAAATGGAAGGATCACAAATCAACAGCCTAAAAAGTCACCTTAGGAAGCTGGAAAAGCAAGACCACCAAAACCCTAACTGCAGCAGAAGAATCCAGATCACCAAAATAAAAGCCCAAATCCAGGATATAGGATACAAAAAGATAATACAAAAAAATCAATGAAACAAAAAGCTGGTTCTTTGAAAGGATAAACAAGATTGATAGTCCCTTACCTAGACTGTCCGAGATAAAAAGAGAAAATGCCCAAATAAATACAATCAGAAACACAAAAGATGAAATCACATCTAACCCCAAAGAAATACAAAAGATCATTAGAGACTACTATGTACACTTGTATGGAAACAAACTGGAAAACCTTAAGGAAATGGAACAGTTTCTGATATCACACAACCTGCCTAGGTTGAAACAAGAAGAAATCGAGACCCTAAATAGACCAATAACAATCAAGGAAATCGACTATGTAATAAGAAAACTACCTGCAAAAAAAAAGCCCTGGACCAGATGGCTTTCCAGCAGAATTCTATAAGACATTTAAGGAGGAGATGATACCAATCCTACTGAAAGTATTCCAGGCAATTGAGAAAGAAAGAATCCTCCCCAAATCATTTCATGAAGCTAACATCACATTGATACCCAAGCCAGGTAAAGAAAGAAAGAGAATTACAGGCCAATATCTTTGATGAACATAGATGCCAAAATTCTCAACAAGATCCTAGCAAACCAGATTCAACAACACATCTCAAAAATCATCCCTCATGACCAAGTAGGCTCCATCCCTGGGATACAAGCCTGGTTCAACATTCGCAAGAAAATAAATGTAATTAAATACATCAACAGACATCAGAAAAAAACCACATGATTATATCATTAGATGCAGAAAAAGCTTTTAATAAAATCCAGCACCGCTTCCTGATAAAAACACTTGAACACCTAGACATACATGGAACATACCTCAAAATAGTAAAAGCTATCTACGAGAAACCCACAGCTAGCATACTCCTAAACAGACAAAAATTGGAAC
>NW_007162841.1:277405-289036 GCF_000164805.1 Carlito syrichta
AAGGACTTTGGCAAAGTCTCAGGGTATAAAATAAATGTGCAAAAGACAATTGCATTTCTTTACACCAATAATAAACAAAAAGAAACCCAAATAAAAAACATAATCCCATTCACAATAGCCACACAAAAAAAATGAAATACCTTGGCATCTTCCTAACCAGATATGTGAAAGATCCTTACAATGAAAACTACAAAATACTGTTCAAAGAAATCAAAGATGACACAAACAAGTGGGGAAATATCCCATGCTCATGGATTGGAAGAATCAACATTATAAAGATGTCCATTCTACCGAAGGCAATCTACAGATTTAATGTAATACCCATCAAATTGCCATCAACATTCTTCTCAGAACTAGAAAAAACAATTCATATGGAAACACAAACAACCAAGAATAGCCAGAACAATCCTCAGCAAAAATAAAAATTAAAAAAAAAAGCAGGAGGTATCACACTACCAGACTTCAAAATTTACTGTAAAGCTACAATAATCAAAACAGCTTGGTACAGGAACAGGCATATAGACAAATGGAATAGAATTGAGATTCCAGAAGCAAAACCTCAATTTCTCAACCAACTCATCTTTGACAAAGCCCTCCCCGCCCCCACCACTGGGGAGAGGAGAACCTATTCAGTAAATAGTGCATGGGAAATCTGGCTGAACACATACAGAAGACTCAAACAAGACCCCTATCTATCCCCATACACAAAAATTAACTCTAAATGGATCAGAGATCTAAATGTAGAACCTCAAACAATAAGAACCTTAGAAAATGCATGACAGAACGTTATGGAAATTGGAATTGGCATCCAATTCCTGAACAAAACCCGAAATGCACAGGCCATAAGAGATAAGATAGACAAATGGGACCTCATTAAACTGACAAGCATCTGAAAAGCCAAAGAAATCATCAAAAGAGCAGGCAGACAGCCCACAGACTGGGAAAAAGTATTTGCCAACTCCAGGTCTGACAAAGGCTTAACATCTTGTATCTACAAGGAACTCAAATGTGCTGAAAAGACAAAAACAACCCATTATACAGTGGGCAAAAGATACAAACAGACACTTCTCAAAGAAAGACATCTAAGTGGCCAACAGACACATGAAGAAATGCTCAACCTCACTAATCATCAAGGATATGCAAATCAAAACCACACTGAGATGCCACCTAACTCCAGTCAGAATGGCAATTATCTATAACTCAAAAAATAACAGTTACCGGAGAGGGTGTGGTGAAAAGGGAACACTTCTACACTGTTGGTGGGAGTGCAAACTAGTGCAACCTCTGTGGAAAACAGGGTGGCGATTCCTAAAAGCTCTAAATATCGACCTCCCATATGACCCCATAATCCCCCTACTGGGGATATATCCTGAGGAACTCAAATCACTTTATAAAAAAGATACCTGTACACGTATGTTTATCGCAGCATTGTTCACAATAGGAAGAACCTGGAACCAACCATGTTGCCCATCAAAAGAGGACTGGATTAAAAAAATATGATACATATACACAATGGAATACTACGCAGCCATAAAAAAGAACAAAATCATGAATTTTACAGCAACCGGGATGGAACTGTAGTCTATAATGCTGAGTGATCTCTCAGAGAAACAAAGATCTGAATATCACCACTCATATAGTGGACCTTGAACATCTATTGTAATACTATAAGAAAAGGATTGACAGTGGTGGGAAACTGTGTGGGAGGAGGGGAAGGGAGGTGGGATTAACGATAGTCAATATCTGTCTGGGGATGGGGAGACACCCCTTATCAACAAAGGTGCCTGAATGATGCATATTTGTATACCTAAACCTTAACTGTACCCCACAATTTTAAAATAAAAAATATTGATTAAAAAAAAGTATGTGACAGTCTTTTTCATATTTATTTTTTACCCTGAGACTTTTCCAAAGTCCTTTATCGGTGCAAGGTTTTTGACAATTCTCTTAAGTTTTCAAGGTATAGGATCATATTGTCAACAAAGAGGGATAACTTAACTTCCTTTATTCTTATTTGGATACTCCTGATTTTCTTCTTTTTCTGATTTACTCTGGCTAGGATTTCCAACACTATGCTGAACTGGAGGGATGAGATTAGGCAGTGGAAACGCTTCTACTTTCTGTCTGTTTGGCAATAGATTTGTTGTGCGTATATTATGGATGGCTCTTACTATTTTGAGGTATGTTCCCTCTATGCCTGGGTGTTCAACGGTTTTTATCAAGAATGGATGCTGAATTTTGTCAAAAACTTTTTTTGCATCTAATGATATTATCATGTGGTTCTTGTTTCTACATCTGATGATGTATGAAATTATGCTTATGGACTTGGGAATGTGAAACCAGTCCTGCATCTCCAGGATTAAGCCTACTTAGTCATGGTGGAAAATTTTTAGAGGTGTTTTCTAGAATCTTGTTGAGAATTTTTGCATCTATATTCATCAGGGACATTGGCCTGGAATTCTCATTCTTGGTTGGATCTTTACCTGGTGTGGGTATCACTGTGATGTTAGCATCATAAAATGATTTGGAGAGTTTCTTCTTTCTTAATTGCCGGGAGTACTTTAAGTACAATTGCTATCAGCTGGTCTTTGTATGTTTTCTAGAATTCCTCTGGAAAGTCATATGGTTCAGGGCTTTTTCTAAAGGTGGTTTCCTTATGATGGAGTCAAATACCTGGGTTTTTATTGGTCTATTTAGGGTTTCAATTTCTTGGTTCAACATTGAGAGGTTGTGTGATGTCAGAAAGTCCTCCATTTCATTCAGGTTTTTGAATTTGTTTCCATACATGTGTGCATAATAATCTCTGATAATCTTTTATATTTCTTCAGGGTCATTTGTGACTCGATCTCTTCCATTTCTGATTGTGTTTATTTGGGCTCGCTCTCTCTCTCTCTCTCTCTCTCTCTCTCTCTCTTTGGTCAATCTGCCTAGGGGTCCATCAATCTTGTTTATCCTTTCAAAGAGCCAACTTGTTGTTTCATTTGTTTTTGTTTTTTTTTTTCTATGATATCTTCCCTTAACCACTGTTCATATCATTCCCAGTTATTAGAAAAATTAGAAAGACTAAACATGGTCCAAAATATAATAATATAGTTTTTAGTTTTTTGTCTTGGCCTACAATTTTGCCACCTACATTAATGGCCATGGAATAATCTCAGAGTGCAAAGTAACTCTCTCCATGTGATATCATAGCAAAATTCTCTATGGAATTTGTAGTGTTTTCAAAAACTCCATCAACAACTTGTTTCTTTATGTAATATACAGATCTTTCTAAATACTATCAAGATCTTACTTGTTACACTCAAATTAGGTCCACAACAAGTACAAGCCACCTTCTAAACTTTGCATGATTTGCAACATGGTAACTGGACCTATGGAAAGAGATAGTAATGCAAATATTCATTATTCTTGCTTTAAACAAATATTTCAAATTCTTTTGATCATAGCAATTACAGTCTAGATGAAAGGCATAGTGCAGGCATGCTACTAACATCTAAATCAGTGGAATTTTATATTCATGTGTGATGTCAATAAGACTTGAAGATTTAGAGTGTGCCCAAGAAGATGACCATAGATAAAGAAGCTTTTATCTAATACAGTGGAATAAGACACAACAGAAAAGTTTTCTTTTTTTTTAAGTTCGTAATTTTTTCCCTGATATTCTTCTGCTGCCTTAGTGCAAATATGTTGATGTCATTGCTCTCCTTTATGATTGTTTTGTTATAATCAATATACATGGTTAGAATGTGCCTATAAATTTTAATAGCATAATACACCAAGATGTAATATATATAGATACTTTTTTTTAATGTACAGTGCCATTCCATGAGACCAGTCCCATATAATTCTAGCTATTATTCACAGGTATCTGAGAAGTTTTCTGGTCTCTAATTGAGCTGACTTTAAACCACATATGATTAATGAATTTCTTCCTGTGATATCTTGTATAGGCACAATTTAACTGCTCAGAAATTACAGAAATAATGAAGTCTGAATGGCAACAACTTAATTCTAAAAGTAAAAATGGAAACACAACATGGCCATCACAAATGACACATATCACTTTCAATAACGGTTAATTGATGTAAGATATAATCATCAGGAAGGAAATATAATAGATCAGTATTTGGCTTGGGGATAACTCCTTTCTCCTAAAACTTTGATGTGGAACTAGAGGTCATTAGATGTTACAAGTTGATTGGATAGGCTCAAATAATTTAACATACTTTTTGATACTCTTTTATAATCTATTATATATTTCAAAGCAATAAAATAAAACTTATATTTAAAGTTCAATTAAAGTTTTAGATAGAAAAAATGATACTTCAAATGATCAGCTGTGGAAGGCATTTTCTTCAAGCAACTTCTCACTGTATTTTTCTTTTTAGAAAATTACTAAATTAGGCAAAGTAGTAGAGATTTCACCTAATCATTTTACTTCTGGTTTAATGAGATTGAATGAAGCTACTGATATTCAGAAAAGATAATAATATAAATGAAATACTAGTTTTCAAATTACAATAATCTTAGACAAGGACTTTACTTATCTAAGTATGTGTGGAGGGGAGAGAGTAGAGTTCTAATATCCTCTATGGGCAAGAAAGTTGCTATGACATAGCAGAGCTATATATATTCTTTGTCTAATTCATCTTACTCAATATAATCATTCTGCGATTCAACTATGTTATAGAATACATCAACTGTTATTCCACAACTAAGTAATGCTTCAGTGTATGGATATATGGCACTCTGATTATCTACCCATCTCTTGATAGATGTTTGGGTTGTTTTTAGTTTGGAGTTATTTCAAACAAAACTGCCATGAACATTTTTGTACATGACTTTTAATGAAAATAGGCCTGAATTTCTCCTAGATGAAGACCTATGAGTAGGTGACTGGAGCAAGTAGTCCTACACAATACATTTTAAGAAATATTTTAAAAACTGTTTTCCAAAGTGGATGTTTCATTTTGTATTTCCATCAGCAACGTATAAGATGTTCAGTTTCTCTACATCCGTGTCAATGTTAGATATGCCAACCTTTATTATTTTAACCACTCTAAAAGATGTGTAGTGGTATCTTACTGTAGTTTCAATTTGCATTTCCCTAACAGCTAATGATGTTGAGAGTCTTGTTATGTGCTTATCTGTCATCTACTTCTCTTCCTAGTGAAATAGCTATTCAGATCTGTTGCTCATTATTTAAATTGACTTGCTTATTTTGATTGTTTATCAGATATTTGATTGGAAAATATTTCATCTCAGTCTGTGGCATATCTTTTAATTCTCTTAGGTCATTTTAAATTTTGATGAAGCCTAAATTATTAACTCTTCCTTGTATGAATTTTGCTTTTGCTGTTGTATTTTTTTTTTAAAGTTCATAAGTTTTATCTTATTACTTGTTCTAAAAGTTTTAGTTTTTGCATGTATATCTATGATCCATTTTGAATTTATTTGTGATATGAGGTATAGATCAAAGTTTATTTTTAAAAATATAGATGTTCGATTATTCTAGGATCATTTTCTAAAAAGACTGTTCTTTCTCCACTGAATTGCTGCTATTGCATGAGAGATTCAGTTGTAGTATTGTGTCTTTAAAAGATTTACTTTACTTTTCTTCATAGAACTTTATTGTTGAAAATTTCATAAGATTTTGCACTCAGGGTAGAATCATTGGTCTCTGAGAGATTTTATTTTGCCTTTGACATTGACATAGTGCTACACTATGTCACACATATACGCTTTATTTTGTATGCATATATCATTTAATTATTATAGTATACTTTTCCTTATGGTAATAGACTATCTTGATTATAGTTTTTTTTTAAACCCATTTTGGATATTATATTCATCCGTTATTTCAAATACATTTTAGAATCACGACTTGCACTTTCTAAAGCAATCCTATTATAGGGAGAATTGACATGAGCAAAACAATAAATTGTTATATTCAGGAATGTGGTAAATCCCTTAATTTATTAGTAATTTATTTTATGTTAAATAATGTTGCTTATATAATGAGTTATCTACACTCTTTTTTGAAGTTATCATAAATTATATTATTTTTCATAATATTCTCAAAATTATACACTTTATTATGGCCTGAACATAAATCAAACAGTAGCTGTGTATACACAATCTTGTATTTAAATAGAGATCTACATGGAAACTTATTAGAAGATTAGAATGAATAGAATTCAGTAAGAGATTGAAGAACTCATCCATTTAAAAAGTCCAACTTAACATTGCAATGACATAGGGAAAACTTTTATTTTTCTATTGAAACAATGTTACTAAAGTTAGATATACTTTAAAAGGTAAAGTATATCTAACTTTACCTTTTAAAGTATATCTGTCTGCCAGTCATGCCATAACAAAATATCACAAATTGGGTGACTTAAATAGCAAGGATTAAATTTTCCACAGTTCTGGATGCTGGAAGACCAAGCTGAATGTGCTAAAAGGGCTGATTTCTGGTGAGTCTTCTCTTTTGTGCTTGCAGAATGCTGCTTTCTTACTTTCTTTACTTGACCTTTTCTCTTTGCATGCCCATCACTAGTACCCCCCACCCCATTCCCTCTCTTTTTATCAGGACACCAGTCTTATTGGATTAGGGCCTCAATCTTATGACCCCATTTAACCTTTTAAAAGCTAAAAGTTATCTTTCCATATACAGACACATTGGGGATTAAGACTGCAACGTACACATTTTGAGAAAGATGCAATTCAGTTCATAACAAGGTGTGTAGCATTTAAAATATATACACTCTTTGATTAGAAACACTTGAAAAAAATATGTCAGGAAATAAACAAACAAACCTAAATATCACATGTATTTCACATATCCTTCAGTGGCTTTTTTATATCCCATGATGCAAATATTAGTAAGTTAAAGCAAGTATACCTAAGATGTAAATAGCGATGGAAATCAAGGGAGGAAATACTTATCAATCAACAAAACTTGAATGAAGAATAAGCTTGTGATTCAGTTAAAAAAAAAGGGTTGTAATCTGTGTTCCAAAGTGCAAGTGTGTGTATGTGTAAGTTGTATTATGAAAGAATTGTGTATATGTATATGTGTGTGAAACAGAGGGGGGTTGAGATGTGAAGGGAAAAGAACCACAGAAAAATTCAACCTCTGAAGGTTCTCCATGTGATCCCATCACAAATGGTGTCTCAGCAAAGAAATTCGTTCATTAAAAGGTCTTGCCAAATTCAGATTCTTTTCAAAATTATTCCAGCAGTAACAGCAACTAAAACTTTTTGAGGTAGTTCTGCAGTGGTCACGTTAGACTGATGGACCAGGTCCCTCTGCCTCATCCTACAAATCTTAATAGCTTCTGAGTTTTACACGATATTTATTTTACCTTAACAGTAGAGTTCTGTGCTTTCACAGCTCTTCACAATAGCTGACAGAACCATAAAACAGCACTTACAGGTGTCATATGTGAAGCATTTGCCTTTTGTTTACTTGTACGAACTTGTGGCTTTTAGAGCCCCAAATGCAGCATCTCAACATCCAATATGTGTGGGCTAGCATTGGGATGAAGAGAAAGGAAAAAAAAAAGAAAGTTTTCAACTAGTTTCTTTAAGGCAGTCGACTGAAAACTATAATGCTATACAAACTTTTTAATACTGAAGAGAAATGGCATTAATGGCATTACAGAAACTTCTTTGGAGCCAAGTGAATGATTCACACTATCTGATTTGGAGGCCTTCAATTGATGGAGAGATTGTACAGTTCTCATGCAGCTATGCAATTTGAGAGACTTTTGTTTTGTTTTTGAGAATATTATGGCTTACAATGTACTTTAAATTTATGTATTTATTTTGTTTAATTTGTTGAAGAGTAATGTCTGTTTTTTAAAAATAGGCTGATATTTCTGTGTGTAGATGTCATTTTCTGAACTTAGCTGGCAAAACAAACATCAAAAGCCTTTACAGTTTGAACTGCCTTGGGGGTTCCAGTTTTCTGGCTAGAGGAACAAATGAGTGGAGAGAGGCTAGAGGGAGAATACAGTGTTTTTAAAACACTTATACTCTTTAATATTTAAACTAACATTCAAAAATCTTTAGAAATTGCTTAAATAATAGGGGTTACCTTTGTAGGTTGCCCTTGAAACTGCTGAAATATTTTTTTACACTATTTTCTACACTGTTAAATGCTTTTCTACATGTTAAAATAGCATGACATTTATCTTTAGGATGCAACTGTGTCATTCAAAGATTGTCATCACTGCTTCTGATGTGATACCAGTTTGTTCACTACCTAAATAGAATGATCACCTAAATAAATTAAGGTGATGGTCCTCTTTGTTTTTTGTTTGTTTGTTTGTTTTGTTTTGTTTTGTTTGCCTCAGGAATCTATCTAGGACTGTTAGTGAGGTATTGAAGACTTCAGCTATGATTGTGTCATTTTTTTCTTGTTGTTGACTATTTTTATAATAGAGAAAGAAAATTTTGTTTGCAATAGGCCCATGTAGGAATAAAAAGAAAGACACTGGGAATCTCGTGTCAGTCAGATTTGAAGCATCGGCAATAAGAGAAGTTCACTTCATAAATAAGTACGTCTCTTGTTTTGCATGTAGTTCACCTTTGGAATGAAGAAAAACAATCATTCTGGTAAGAAATAACTACACCTCGGAATAGTGTCTCCATTTGGGAATGCTATTTCAGCATTGATCAGTACAGCTCTTTCTGAATCTTGAAACAGAAAAATTAGTTGAGGAATTTTTGAATTAGACAAAAGACTTACAGTACCCATATAAGAAAATAGACACATTACTGCTTTGAGGGAATTTGCCGAGGCCAAGTCAAAATCAAGAATAGAACAAACTGACATGAGTTCAACATGACTTGAAGGTAAAGGTTGACATTTGCAAGAACCAGGACAAGAGCACATGAGAGAAGGGAGTCTGTCAACATTATTTATCCTTTCAAAGAACCAGCTTTTTAAATTGGTGATTCATTCTATTATATTTTTGTCTTCTATATCCTGCAATTGTGACTTTATCCTAGTAATCTAGGTTTTTTACTGAAATTAGGAATTAATCATTCTTGCCTTTCTACCTCTCTTAGCTGTGACGTTAGTCTGTTTACTTGTTACTGCTCTATTTTCTTGCTATTTGTGTGCAATGCCATGAATTTCCCTTTCATCACTGCTATAATGGTATTCTTGATATTCTGATAAGATGTGTCTTTGTTTTTGTTTATTTCCAGGATTCCTCCTGTTTCTGCCTTGATTTCTGTGTTGACCAAAAAGTCATTCTTCAGCATGTTGTTTAGTGTCCATGTCTAGGAGTGTTTTTAGGGGACATGGTGGTGGCAATATTTGTTTTTATTCCACTTGAAAAGATGCTTGGTATCATTTTAACCTTTTGGAATTTGTTCACACTTGATTTATGCTCAAGAATGTGATTAATCTTGGAGTATGTTCCACATATACATATTTGTGGATGATATGTAGATGAGTAGAATGTTTACTCTGTATTTGTTGGGTGATGTGTTCTGTAGATGTCTATTGGATTCACTTGGTCAAGTGTCAAATTAAGGTGATGGTCCTCTTTGTTTTTTGTTTGTTTGTTTGTTTTGTTTTGTTTTGTTTGCCTCAGGAATCTATCTAGGACTGTTAGTGAGGTATTGAAGACTTCAGCTATGATTGTGTAAATGTCTATATCCTCTCTTAGTTTATGTAGTTTATAAAACCAGCCACTCCTGCATATATGTTTAAGATGGATACTTCTTACTGGTGGGTTTAACCTGTTATCATTATGTAGTGTCTCTCCATGTTCTTTTAAACTTTCATTGGTTTGAAGTCTGTTTTGTCTGATAAAAGAATAGCTACTTGCTTTTTTTTTGTTTGTCGTTTGCATGGAAGGTCATTTTTCAGGTTTTTACGTTGAGCTTGTGGATGTCCTTTACAATGAGATGGATTTCCTGGAGGCAGCAGAGTGGTGAATCATGTTTCTTTATTGAGTTTGATACTCTATTCCTCTTTAGTTGCACATTTAGTCCATTTGTAATCAAGTTAATTATGGATATATGAGAGTTTAGCCCTGTCATAAGACTCTTAAGGACTTGCTTTTCTTCCTTTTGATTTTATAAACACACACACACACACATATACATATTTGTGGATGATATGTAGGCTCTGTTAATTCTTTGCTTGCTGTGCTTTTTGATGGATGTAATCATTATTTTCTTTAGGTGTTCAAAACTTGCTGAAGCACCTCCTGGAGGGCTGGTCTGAAGGCAGCATACTCTCTTAGAGATTGGATGTCTGAGAAGGATTTTAATTCCCCATCATTGATGAAGATTAACCTTGTTGGGTAGGAAAATCTTGGCTGGACTTGCTTGTCTTTGACAATGTTAAAGGTAGGACTTCAATTCCTTCTGACTCATTGTGTTTCTGCTAATAAGACTGCTGCAATTCTGATGGGTCTTCTCCAGTAGGTGGTCTCACCCTTCTCTTTAGGTTTCTTTATTATTTTTTTTCTTCTATACTTTGTGGAGGTGGATTACTAAGTATCTTGGGGTTGGTCTTCTCAAGCAATATCTTGCAACGTTTCTCTTGCATTTGGATGGTTGCCTCTCCAGCAAGATATGGGAAATTTTTTTTAATGATATCATGGAAGATAACCCTTCCTGCTTTGGGGATTCCAATTAAGTGTAAATTTGGCTTCTTTATGTAGTTCCACACCTCTCATGGGCTTTGCTCATTCTTTTTGAACACTTTCTCCTTGTTTTTTGTTTGTTTGTTCAGACTGAGTTATTCAATATTTTGGTCTTCAAGCTTTGAGATTCTTTCCTTTACCAGATTCCGATCCCTAGGCCTATTATTGTGTTTTAAAATTCCAGAGGGACTTCTTCATTTTCAGGATTTCAGAATGTACATTTCTTTTTTTTTTTTATTCAATTTTTTTAAATTTTAAAGATATGGGGTACAATTCAGGGTTAAGTATACAAACATTGATTATGCAGGTACTCTTGTTGATGAGGTATGCCCCTCCCTCCCCTAGCAGTTTCTCACTACTGTCAACCCTTCTTATAGTATTATGATAATTACTCAAGGTCTGCTTATGAGTGAGAACACATGGTACTCTGTTCTTTGTTTCTGTGATAGATCACTGACTATGATCAACTCCAAATCCATCCAAGTTGCTACAAAGTCCCTATGTTTGTCCTATATGGCTGCATAATATTCCATTGTGTATATGTACCACAATTTTATTATCTAGTCAAGCTTCAATGGGCAGCATGGTAGGTTTCATGTTTTTGCTATTGTGAGTAGAGCTGCAACAAATATTTGTGTGCAGGTATCTTTTTTGTAGAATGATTTGAGTTCCTCCAGGTATATTTTCAATAGAGAAATTGCTCAGTCATATGGAATGTCAATTTTCTAGTTCTTTCCCACAGAATGGGAAAAAAATGTTTGCTAATTGTATATCTAGGATCTACTAGGAACTCAAATATGCCAAAAGAAAAAAAAAAAAACAACCTCATTAAAAAGTGGGCAAAAAACATGAATATATACTCAAAAGAAAATATACAGACAGCCAACAGATACATGGTAAAGTACTCAGCCTCACTCATCATCAGAGAAATGCAAATCAAAACCACATTGAGATACCA
>NW_007162841.1:289056-299427 GCF_000164805.1 Carlito syrichta
TAAAAAGTGGGCAAAAAGCCGGGGCTCGGTGGCTCAGCCTGTAATCCCGCGCCTTTGGGAGGCTGAGGTGAGTGGATTGCCTGAGCCCGCGGGTTCGAGACCCGCCTGGGCAGCAAGACCTCATCTCTACAATAAATCAAAAAATCAGCTGGGCGTGGTAGCGCATGCCTGTAATTCCAGCTACTTGGAAGGCTGAGGCGGAAGGATCGCCGGAGCCCAGCAGGCGAGATTGTGGTGGCCGGGAGCGGCCACTGCACTCCAGTCTGGGCGACAGAGTGAGACTCCAACTCAAAAAAAAAAAAAAAAAAGTGGGCAAAAAACATGAATATATACTCAAAAGAAAATATACAGACAGCCAACAGATACATGGTAAAGTACTCAGCCTCACTCATCATCAGAGAAATGCAAATCAAAACCACATTGAGATACCACCTAACCCCAGTAAGAATGGCCTTCATTAATAAAACAAACAACAACAGATGCTGGTGAGAATGTGGAGATAAAGGAACACTTCTACAGTGCTGGTGGAAATGCAAACTAGTGCAACCTCACTGGAAGACAGAATGTACCTTTCTTATATTGGCCAACCCAACTCTACTTTCACATTCTGCATTGCCTGGGTGATCCTTGTTTCTAATTTCTCATGGTTTTCCTGAGCCATTAGCCAACCGATATTTGAATTTTGTGATTGTTTTCAGGTACAAGTCATTCTAGTCGGCTTCTGTTGTTTGGAGACTGGTAGTTCCTTTTTTAGGGTTATGTCTCTTTAAGGCTTTGAGCATTGCTAGTGAATTCTAATTGACTTCTATTGTTTGGAGACTGATAGTTCCTTTTTTTAGACTATGTCTCTTTAAGCTTTGAGCATTGCTGATGCTTTCCTGCTGACTATTACTCATCTGTGAGAAGCAACTTCTGTCCTTTTATTGTTATTCCTTGGTTTTGTTGCTTTATAGTTAGATAAGGTCTTGCTTCCCAGGGTCTTTGCTTTCATTTAAAATAATTCATTCAGGGAGAGAAAAAGGGGACATTCCCTTCTCTGCTCTGCCACTCTTGCTGGGCAGTACTCTGCATTCAAGTTTTTTTTCTGTTGCAGAGTTGGGTTTTTTTTTCATGGTCAGCTTGGCCAGACTGCTTTCCAACCCCCACTGGGAGCTCAACGCAGGTCCTCAGTGGGAGGATGGGCCCCCTGGCAACTGCTTGCCACTCACAGCCCAGAGACATTCTTCTGGGAAACAGTGCTTCCCAGTACCTTTCATGTCTCCTCCTCTCCCATCCGAGTCTGCACTCAGCTCTTAAAAAATAGAAGGTCCCTGTCATGGAGGGATCCACCCTTTGGGAGCATGAGACTGGAAGGACAAACTTCTTGGTCTGGATGAGAGGTTGACCATCAGAGGTTGGTGACAGGCACCAAGTGAGTATAACTAGGAGGTAAGCTTTCCCAGCATGGAAGTCAGTCACTGTCTGCCAGGCACCACCGGCAATGACCATGTACTTGGGAACTGACTGGTGTAGGTGCTCAGTATACGTTTGTGTTTCCAGCTTTGTGTGGGTTTCAGTTGCATGTTACTGTGCCCTAAACACATCTCCCTCATGAGATCGATGACTTGTGTACTGCTGGGAGGAAGGTAACCAATCTAGATCATGTCACCCCCACTTTCACACACAAGGCAAGGCTGCAGGTCCTATGCGAGCCTAGCCCCTGGCAAGAATGGGATGTTCCAGTGCCAACAAATGCCACCCAGAATCTTTTCTTCTTGGTCCCAATGCATTAAAAGAGATCTTTGTGGGATGCATGTTGCTTCTTCCATCCCAAACTGTTCAAGCTGCCTGAGTTTACCACCAGCTGGGTCTGTCCTCTCTGTTCCACTCTGTGAGAGAGGTATAGACTGGTTACTTCCTGATAGCTATCTTGGATATCTCTCAAATAATAGTATTTGAAATAACAGTATTAAATATTTGTAGCTTTGTTCCAATAAAACTTTATTCATAAGTACTGAGATTTGAATTTTGTATTCATTTCAAGCATCGTAAAATGTTATTCTTTTAAATTTTTCAACCATTGAAAGATGGCAGAAAATTCTTAGTATGTGGAGCACACAAAAATAAGGGGTCCATAGTTGGCCAACACCTAATAGAATTAGTCCATCTTTCTGTTGCCTTGTTATATAAATTCTGGCCTTAATAGCTGCTAACAGTGAGTTATTCTTACAAATAAAATATATAATAGCGTATGTATAGTACGCTTTAAGTAAATTATTTAAGCAAACAAAAAAATAAAATTTTGAAACAATGGCAGTCTTTTAATATGCAATATTGACGAATTATTTTGGGAGGTCCTTTTAATTGTGCTAAAAAATCTGAAAGTTAAGTTGTTCATATGCTACCCAATTAAAAGTTACTCAACTATCTAAAAATGGTCTCTCCCTTTTTTTCTGTGTTCAAATTTTCTGTCAATAACACTTTTTGTAAATACATTAAAACTATCAACTTATATTTAAGGAGAGAGGGTGAGATGACTGACTAACGGCAGTTGATGTATGAGGGGGCATCCAAAGAAACCAGAATTTATTTATTTATTTAAAAAGTGTGCATTTATTTTTACATGTTTAAACTCGTCACCTTTAAACTACTCTTTTTTTGATGCAGTACACCTATCAAGATGCTTTTTCCACTGCACAAAACAGTATTGGAACTCATGAGTTTTGATGCTTTTCAATGCTTCTGTCATTTTTTTGTTTCACCTCTTCCCCACTGGCAAAGCATCTGCATTCAAGGCCTTTTTTTTTCATCCAGAGACACAAAATAAAGTCACTTGGAGCAAGATCGGATGAACAGGTAGGGTGGGGCATGGTGCCATGCCATTTTTGGTCAAAAACTGCTGACCATTCAGCACAGTGTGGGCAAATGCACTCATAAATCACCTATCATGAAGTGGGTGAAGGTGTTGAAAAGATCTCCAAGAAAAAAATTGAGTGAAGCCAAATGCAGCCTCTCACAACAACAGTAGCTTGGACATGGATGCCAATGGTTTCCTAGAACGGTTACCTAGTGGAAGAAGCATGTACTACAAAGGGATCACGCTCTGAAAAATAATTCCTATTTGAAAAAAATTTTTTGTCCCTCTTCATACACCTTTCTCTTAGAAAGAAACCAAAAACAGAGATGGTTCTACACTCAAAGTAGGATGTGGAGAAACACACCCCCTGGAACTCAACAGAAAAGTGACAGCTTCTGTGCAGACAGAGATGTATGATCAGACAGCCTGCTGACAGGGACCCTGATTCAGCGAGGAGATGAGGAAGTTTTCCAATGTAAGGAAGCGGTGAGGGAGTAAGGGAGAAATCCTCAGGAGCTCCAACCACTGCCACAGTCAAGGGGAGAGCCTCTGTGATGCCCCTGAGACTCCAGGCCCCCTGAGTCCTCAGTGGAGACCACACGGAGGCATTGCCCAAGTCCGTGTGGAATCCCTTAGGCCACTGACCCCTATGCAGTGTAGTGCCAGAAGCCACCACTGCCAGACAAAAAAGGGAGGCTCATGGCCTCTCCACTGAAGGTCAGATACTTTCCAGTCACTGTGACCCTTGCCACTGTTGCCCCTGGGTTAGGGAGATAGCAGCACAACAGAACAATAACATGTAACCCCGGTATGGATCCATAGCTGTAACAAACGGGAGCAGAGAGGAGTCAGGGCACGCTTCACACTCCCCCACCTCAGCTAATTTACCCTGGCACAAAACACCTGCTACTAACCGGTGGACCACAATCAGGTCTTTACCCCTGCCTGAATGTGACACCGGGGACCTCCTACTATTCCATCCTTTCGGAAGGCCAGGCACCAGCACCATGAAGCAGGCAAGCACTATTAAGCAAGCAAGCTGCCATTAAGCCGGACATCCATGTGCCGGATCAGCTCTTCCCAATACAGTCTGTGCAGCTGAAATAAGTGTGAACAGAGCAGATCAGTAGGCCAGCTGTGCTCCCTACCTCTCCCCTCCCCCTCTTTCCAATTCGGCAACACCTGGTCAATCACAAAACACCACTAGCTTTGAGCTGGTGAAGTGAGCAGGACCCTCATAAATGTCTAACTGCCCTGGTACTGACCAGTTGCCCTCAGGGAGGCCAAGTGCTGTACCCACCAGGCAGGTCTTCTACCACCATCTACAGGCCTATAGCCTGAACTACAACAGCAAAAAAAAAAAAAACAAAAAAACAAAAAAACAAAAAAATCTGCACATCCGGTAGTTGCTGAAACAGTAAGAGAGAAGCACACTAAGGTGGAAAGAAATCAGGGCAAGATCTCCAGCAATACAAATGAAACAAAACAAAACAAAATAATGTTTCACTTTTGCAAGATGACACCAACTTCCAAGTAATGGATTATAGACAGAAAAATTATTTGTAATGACAGACATACAATTAAGAATTTAAGCGGCAAGAAAAAAAATTCATCAAGATCAAAAAGAATCAGAAATAAAATGAAAACAGTTTAAAAACTGAAAGCTGATGTGGTCATTCTGAGATAGACGCACACTGAATTCCTGGACATGAAGAACTTGCCTCAAGAATTTCAAAACACAGCCACAAGATTTAACCACTAACTTGACTAAGAAAACGAATGGATTTCAGAGCTTGAAGGCCAATCTTTGGAAGCAACCAAGTCAGAAAAAATAAAGAAGAAGTAATACTAAGTAATAAACATAGTCTTAGAAAGGTATGGGGTTATGTAAAGAGACCAAATCTACATCTGATAGGCATTTCTGAAAGGGAAGAAAAAAATGAGAGCTCCCTGGAAACAGTAGTTGCAGACATAATCCATGAAAATTTCCCCCATTGTACTAGAAACATTGGCATGCAGAAATAAAACTCCAAGAGAACTGCAAGATACTATGAGACAACCATTCTCAAAGCACATTGTCATTAGATTATCCAAGATCAGCATGAATGAAAAAAAATATTAACGGCAGCTAGAGAGGAGATAGAACACTTACAAAGAAAGACTCATTAGAGTAACGGCAGACCTCTCAGAAGATGTCTTATGAGCCAGCAATGAGTGGGAGCCCGTTTATAATATTCTTAAAGAAAAGAAATGGTCAGCATGAATCTCCTACCCTGCAGAACTAAGCTTCATAAATGAAGATGAAATTAAATCCATCCCAAACCAGCAAACACTTAGGGAATTTGCCACCTATAGACTGGCCTTACAATAAATGTTTAAGGGAGTTCTAAACATGGAAGCAAAAGAAAGACGCTACCCACCACATAGCACAAGTAAACATACAGCTTACAGACCATCCAAATCATCTATAAAATTGAGACCACTAAGTAACCCCTCAACAACACAATGATAGAAACAAATCCCCACATACCTGTAGTGACTTTGAGTGTTAATGGCATCAATGTCCCTCTTGAAAGACTCAAGAGGGATTAGAAAGCAGGACTTATGCTTTTGTTGTTTCCAGGAGACACATCTCACCTGTAATGACACCCGTAGGCTAAAGTAAAGGGATGGAGAAAGAGCTACCACAGAAATGAAAAGAAAAAAAAAAAAAGAGAAGGGGTTACTATTCTTATATCAGATAAAACAGACCTTAAGCCAGTAAAATAAAAAAGGAAAATGAAGGACAGTACATGATGAAAAGGGCTCAATCCAACAGCAAGAATTATCTATTTTAAATATATACACCTACAACATAGGAACACTCAGATTTATAAAGCAGTTGCTACTTAATGTGAGAGAAGACATGGACAGCAACACCATAATAGTGTGGGACTTCAACACTTTAGACAGAGCACCAAGGCAGAAAACTGACAAAGAATTCTGGACATAAATTCAACATTTGACCAATTAGAACTAGCAAACATATATGTAACACTTTATCCAACAACCACCCAGAATATGCAATCTTCTCAGCTGCACATGGATCATACTCCAAGATATACCACATACTTAGTCATAAACCAACTTTGCAGAAATTCCAAAAAAGCTGAAGCCATACCAAGAATCTTCTCTGACCACAGCAGAATAAAACTAGAAATCAACATCAAGAAGAATCCTCAAACACACAAATATGTAGAAATTAAGCAACTTGCTTCTGAATGATCTTTGAGTAAACAACAAAACCAAGACAGAAATAAAAATATTATTTGAAATAAAATGAAGGCACAATATACTACCTAACCAGAAGAATGAAGCTCACCACTTACAAAAATCAACTCAAGATGGATTAACAACTTAAAAGTACGATCTCAGAATATAAAAATCCTAGAGAATGCCTACTAAACACTCTTTTGGACGTTTGCCTAGGTAATGAATTTGTGCCCAAGACCTCAAAAGCAAAAGTAGTAAAGGTCAAAATGGACAAGTGGAACCTAATCAAACTACAGCAAAGTAAACTATCAATGGAGTTAACAGACAACCTACGAAATGGGATGAAATACTTGCAAACTATGCATCTGACAAAGGATGCAAAATCTACAAAGAACTCAAAAGAATCAACAGGAAAAAGAAAACAGTTCCATTAAAAAATGGGGAAAGGACATGGACAGACACTTCTTAAAGGAAGACATGCAAGGAGCCAACATACATATGAAAAAAATGCTCATTATCACTAGTCATCAGAGAAACGCAAATCAAAACCACAACGAGATATCATTTCACACCATTCAAGATGTCTATCATTGCCAGGCTCGGTGGCTCAGCCTATAATCCTGTGCCTTGGGAGGCTGAGGTGAGTGAATTGCCTGAGCCCATGGGTTCGATACCCGCCTGTGCAGCGAGACTGCATCTCTACAATAAATCAAAAAATCAGCCGGGCGTGGTAGCGCATGCCTGTAATTCCAGCTTCTAGGAAGGCTGAGGCGGAAGGATTGCCGGAACCCAGTAGGTCGAGGCTGCGGTGGCCAGGAGCGACCACTGCACTCCAGTCTGGGCGACAGAGTGAGACTCCAACTCAAAAAAAAAAAAAATGTCTATTATGAAAAAGTCTAAAAACAACAGATGTTGGTAAGGCTATGAAGAAAAGGGAACACTACTTCCCTGTTGGTAGAAATGCAAGCCAGTTCAACCCTGTGAAAAGCAACTTGGAGTTTTCTCAAAAAAACTAAGAATAGATTTACCATTAAACCCAGCAATCCCACTACTGGGTATATACCCGGAAAAGCACAAATCACTCTACCAAAAAGACACCTATATGTTCATATTTATTGCAGCACCAACTATAATGGCAAAACTATGAAGTCATTCTAGGTATTCATTAATGGTAGACTGAATAATGAAAATGTGGTTCAAACACACTGTGGAATACTACACAGCATATAAAACAAAATCATGTTTATTATTGCAACGTGAATGCAAAAAGAGGCTATCATCAGCATATTATCACAGAAATAGAATACTGAATGTTACATGTTTTCCCTGATAAGCAGGAGCTAAACACTGAGTACACACAGGCTCAACGATAGTAAAACAGACACTGGAGCACTCCTAAAGTGAGGAGGAGAGAGACAGTTAAGGAATGAAAAACTATCCACCAAACCATGCCCACTATTATGTCACCATCATAATATATATATATATATATATACACATATATATATATGTATATATATATATATATATACATACATGTCACAAACCTGCAAATACACCCCTTGAATCTAAAAAAAAAAATAAAAAATTTAAAATATTGCAAAGAACTCTTATTTAAAGTGTAGTTTTAAAATATATATAGCCGGACTCGGTGGCTCAGCCTGTAATCCCACGCCTTTGGGAGGCTGAGGTGAGTGGATTGCCTGAGCCCGCAGGTTCGAGATCCACCTGGGCAGCGAGACCTCATCTCTACAATAAATCAAAAAATCAGCCAGGCGTGGTAGTGTGTGCCTGTAATTTCGGCTACTCAGAAGGCTGAGGTGGAAGGATCGCCGGAGCCCAGCAGGCGAGGCTGTGGTGGCCGGGAGCGGCCACTGCACTCCAGTCTGGGCGACTGAGTGAGACTCCAACTCAAAAAAAAAAAAAAAAAAAAAAAAAATATATATATATATATATACACACACACAAACGGAAATTAAGAATTTTGTTGTCAAACACCCCAAAATTAAAATTAAAATCCGAATTAACAAGCACAATATGAATTTTGATAGCACAATCAAAGCCAAGAAAAGTAGATGATATTTTCATTACTAGACAGAAAATTAGAATAACATGTATAGTGGCATGCAAATTCAAGATAGTTTGAACACATTTGTAACAACCCAACCAATGATAAAACTAAATGAAAGCAATGTCTCTATTTTTGATATATTTATCATCAAAGGTCAAAATAATTGGTGTCCTAGTCCCTTCAGGCTGCTAAAGCAAAACACCATAGGTTGAGTGACTTATAAACAACAGAAATTTATTTCTCATAGCTGTGGAGAATGAGAAGTTCAGGGTCAAGTTGGTAACAGATTGGATGTCTAGTGAAGGTCTATTATATAGGCATTCATAGATGGATTTTTCTTGTTATGTTCTCATATCGGAGTCTTTC
Source organism: Carlito syrichta (assembly GCF_000164805.1). Lineage (NCBI taxonomy): Eukaryota > Metazoa > Chordata > Mammalia > Primates > Tarsiidae > Carlito > Carlito syrichta. The sequence goes on from NW_007162841.1 coordinate 297,582, forward strand.
TCAGGTCTGTTTTATGAAGGTAGTAATCCCATTCATGAGTGTTCTGCCTTGGTGACCCAATCATCTCCCAAAGGACCCACCTTTTTTTATTGTCACCTTGGCGGTTGGGATTTCAACATATGAATTTTGAGGGTGACACAAATGTCCAGACCATAGCAATTGGAAAGACAATTAGTAACTTTCACAATCTACCATTTCATTTTAGGAATCTCTTTTTAGCATTAAATATTTATGCTATTATCTTTTAATTTTAATTATTTTATTATAATTTACTTTGTTTTAATATTGCCTTCCTTAATGTTTTCTATTATCAAATGTGCATATTATATTGAGATTATTTTACATATTATTGAACTATATGACCTTGTTCTACTATAATATTTATTTAATATCTAATATATTATTTCATGGCAATATATTCTATTTCATAGAATATATTTTATTATTTTTATAAATAATAAAAAATAAATTATATTACTGATAAAAATAAATAATAAGCTATGATATTAATGAAAAATCACTGAAATGTAACCCTATCACAAATAAATAATTCACAGTTCATAGAAGTAATTTATTATTATGTAAAACAGATAAAGAGGCAAGAAAAATGCTAAACTTTGTATGATTTAGGAAACTTCCAAGAAATCCCAGGAATTATGAACTCTAACTCTCAAACTCTGAAGATTAGTATGGGTTAGAAATATGGAAAGTCTACCTAGAAATAAAGAAAGAAACAGCATATACTTAAGAAATAATATTGAATTATAGGCAAAAACTCAAAGCCCCTCCAAAGCAAAAACAACACTCCACAAAGTTAAGTGGCAAGGAAAACTTTATTTAAGTATATGCAATACGGGAGAGAGGTCAGAAGTCAGTCTGAGCTCCACTCAGCTAAAACAACAGGTAAAGAGATTTTAAAACTTTTTTTTTTCATTCTTTTGAGTTGGAGTCTCACTCTGTTTCCCAGGCTGGAGTGCAATCACACACATGTGGCTACCACAACCTCGACCTGCTGGACTCAGGTGATCCTTCTGCCTCAGTTTTCCAAGTATCTTGAACTACAGGTGTGTGTCACCATGCCCTCCAACTTTTTGATTTGTTGTAAAGATGAGGGCTTGCCAGTTTGCCCAGGCTGGTCTTCAACATTTAGGCTCAGGCAATCCTTTCACATCTGCCTCCCAAAATTCTGGGATTACAGGAGTGAGCCAAAATGCTGGAAATATTAGGTGATCTGTGTTTGCTAATTGGCCTCACTAAATGAAATTGCAAACTTTCTCATATCTTTACAACAGAATGTAGGTTTATGCTTGGAACAAAATGCCCATCAAAGTTAGGCTGTTAATTCCACATAAAACCTGTGAGATAAGGGCATTATCTTGGTTACATTTCAAAGGAATGGACCCAAATTCTTGAGAAAAAAGGTTCTGGGTTATAAAACAGGAAACAGGTTTTTATTATTTTTATTTTATTTTATTTTATTTTTATTTTTTGAGTTGGAGTCTCACTCTGTTGCCCAGACTGGAGTCCAGTGGCCGCTCCTGGCCACCGCAGCCTTGACCTGCCGGGCTCCAGCAATCCTTCCACCTCAGCCTTCCAAGTAGCCAGAATTACAGGCATGCGCACCACGCCCGGCTGATTGTTTTGATTTATTGTAGAGATGAGGTCTCGCCTGCCCAGGTGGGTCTTGAACCCGTGGGCTCAGGCAATCCACTCACCTCAGCCTCCCAAAGGTGCAGGATTACAGGCTGAGTCACTGAGCCGAGCTATAATAAATATTTTTAATGTGTTTCCTTTATTAGCCTAAAATGAAATTAATAGATAATGTATCCTATTAATATACCTAATT